>NW_015627897.1:1171410-1171523 GCF_001515625.1 Sinocyclocheilus rhinocerous | reverse complement strand
AATTAAACAAATTAAACAAATTTTATTTTTTGGAAAATAAAGGTAATTTTTTTTATATTACAATTAAAACATTTTGTATGATTTGTATGATTATTCCTTAAAAATAAGGTTTT
>NW_015627897.1:1170182-1171291 GCF_001515625.1 Sinocyclocheilus rhinocerous | reverse complement strand
TGTGTATGACATGATGATAGTTTTACTCAAATGAAACGGTCAAATGCTCATGAAGTGACTTTCAGAGCAGTTCTGGAGATGTTGTTCATATATTTATGTCCTCATTTAGTAAAACGGCAGACGCTAATATCACCAGAAGCGTCACGCATGCTTTAGTACGAGTAGTAAACAAAACCGCACATCTGCGCCATTCATTGACACAGAGACACGCAGAATTCATATTTAAATATGACATGGTCTATCGGAAAGGTAACTTTAAATGACTTCTGTTGTGATCTGGCACTATAGAGAAAATATAATTAAATAAAATTAACTTGACCTTAAGGGCCACCCCCCTAATATAATGGCAGGGGAAACACTGACATATATACATCATATACATATGTACGTATGTGTATACATATCAAATCTAAAATCTAACATTAAAACTGAATGAAATTAAAAATAATTGTAACTAAAAACTTACATTTAATAATAATTACAAGTAAACAACATGTAAAACTATTATGAAATATACTATATTTTAAAAGGTAAACATTGTTTAAAATATTTGTGTACTTCAAATAAATAACTTGCATCATTGTGCAACTCATTCAAATGGTTGGGAACTGCTATTATATTGCAAGACAGAATGTCTAAATTCAACTCTTAAGACTTCTATTGAACTCACAGTCCTGGCTCTAAGAGCTTATTGTTTACTGGTTTGATTGCTTAACTCATGCATGAATGTAAAATAACAAACTGTACAGACAAACACAAATACTGACTCACCATATGCAGTGTAGTATGAACAGGAAGAAAGCCGGTAACACCAGGTCATCACTGCCGACTGACCAGCGTCGCCGAAACAGTACCATGCCCGGCATCACTGCCCTGAAACACACGTAAACACACTCCAGTTATGGACTGCCTGACACACACGACACACACACACACACACACACAGTAAGACTTCTCATTCACTACTTCTTCAATTCTGCAATAAAAGACAAGAGTAACACAAGGCCAAAAGAGAAGAAGGCAGAACACATGCACACACTAAAAGCATGGAAGTGCGATTGCAGAAAAAAACTCCTCAGCTTACATTCGAGAAAAAAAAAAAAAAAACA
>NW_015627897.1:1159725-1167670 GCF_001515625.1 Sinocyclocheilus rhinocerous | reverse complement strand
GGTGAGACACACACACTCGGGGTAACATTCACAATAACCGACAACCAAAGCACAGACAGACAGGAACTAATATAGGGTGGATAATTAGTGGCAGACAGGGGAGCACAATGAGGGTAATTAACTAATGATAGGTATGGGCTAAACCAACAAAAGGGGAAGAAACCACAATAGACAGTCCACAGGGGCGTTACACATACAGTATTTCCCCTAGGTTTACCGTTTTTTCTGGACTCCTTTTTAATGGTTAAATTTTTCATATTTAAATATGACATGGTCTATCGGAAAGGTAACTTTAAATGACTTCTGTTGTGATCTGGCACTATAGAGAAAATATAATTAAATAAAATTAACTTGACCTTAAGGGCCACCCCCCTAATATAATGGCAGGGGAAACACTGACATATATACATCATATACATATGTACGTATGTGTATACATATCAAATCTAAAATCTAACATTAAAACTGAATGAAATTAAAAATAATTGTAACTAAAAACTTACATTTAATAATAATTACAAGTAAACAACATGTAAAACTATTATGAAATATACTATATTTTAAAAGGTAAACATTGTTTAAAATATTTGTGTACTTCAAATAAATAACTTGCATCATTGTGCAACTCATTCAAATGGTTGGGAACTGCTATTATATTGCAAGACAGAATGTCTAAATTCAACTCTTAAGACTTCTATTGAACTCACAGTCCTGGCTCTAAGAGCTTATTGTTTACTGGTTTGATTGCTTAACTCATGCATGAATGTAAAATAACAAACTGTACAGACAAACACAAATACTGACTCACCATATGCAGTGTAGTATGAACAGGAAGAAAGCCGGTAACACCAGGTCATCACTGCCGACTGACCAGCGTCGCCGAAACAGTACCATGCCCGGCATCACTGCCCTGAAACACACGTAAACACACTCCAGTTATGGACTGCCTGACACACACGACACACACACACACACACACACAGTAAGACTTCTCATTCACTACTTCTTCAATTCTGCAATAAAAGACAAGAGTAACACAAGGCCAAAAGAGAAGAAGGCAGAACACATGCACACACTAAAAGCATGGAAGTTCTATTGCAGAAAAAACTCCTCAGCTTACATTAGAAACAAAACAACAGCAGCTTTTCACACGTCAAAACACAGCATAGAACAAACAATATTGTTGTGATCGGTGATTTTAAAGAAATAGTTCACCAAAAAAAAAAAAAAGGAAAGAAAAATTCTGCCATTTACTCACCCTCATTTCATGACAAAAACACCATTCCAATATAATTTCATTTTTGGGTGATCTATTTTTTAAATCAGTTTTATAATTGTGCATCAGAGACTGAATCTGAACCTGGTCTGATAGGAATAAGACTCTAGAGAGAGAGGATTGAGGGAAATTATGAAAGAGGAAAAGAAAGGCAAAGAGGAAGTGACCCATGAGAATGATGACACAAAAGAAATCAATATTTGTTAAGTGTAACGTGAGTGACAGTTTACTCATGCTATCCTAAAGCATATTTGCCAACTAGCTTTTTGTGAGTGTGTTTAGGTGGTTGCCAGGGAATTGTGATGCAGTTCTGGGTGGCCACTGCATTGCTATACAGTTGCCAGAGTGTTTAGGTGGTTACTAGGGTGTTGCTATGCAGTTGCTAGGATGTTTTGGGTAGCCAGTGCATTGCTATACAGTTGCTAGAGTGTTTAGGTGGTTACTAGGGCTTTGTTATCCAGTTGCTAGGGCATTCTGGGTGACCAGTGCATTGCTATACATTTGCTAGAGTGTTTAGTTGGTTACTAGGCCTTTGTTATCCAGTTGCTAGGGCATTCTGGGTGGCCAGTGCATTGCTATACATTTGCTAGAGTGTTTAGT
The DNA here is from genome assembly GCF_001515625.1 of Sinocyclocheilus rhinocerous. Taxonomy (NCBI): domain Eukaryota; kingdom Metazoa; phylum Chordata; class Actinopteri; order Cypriniformes; family Cyprinidae; genus Sinocyclocheilus; species Sinocyclocheilus rhinocerous. Next base: position 1,165,794 of record NW_015627897.1, on the reverse strand, counting down.
TGGTTACTAGGGCTTTGTTATGCAGTTGCTAGGGTGTTCTGGGTGGCCAGTGCATTGCTATACAGTTGCTAGAGTGTTTAGTTCGTTACTAGGGAGTTGCTATGCAGTTGTTAGGGCGTTTTGTGTAGCCAGTGCATTGCTATACAGTTGCCAGAGTGTTTAGGTGGATACAAGGGATTTGCTATGCAGTTGTTAGGGCGTTTTGGGTTGCCAGTGCATTGCTATACAGTTACTAGAGTGTTTAGGTGGTTACTAGGGCATTGCTATGCAGTTGCTAGGGTGTTCTGGGTGGGTAGTGCATTGCTATACAGTTGCTAGAGTGTTTAGGTGGTTACTAGGACATTGCTATGCAGTTGATAGGATGTTTTGGGTGGCCAGTGCATTGCTAAACTAGGGCGTTGCTATGAAGATATTAGGCTGTTCTGGGTGGTTGCCAGGGCAATGTTATATGGTTGCTAGGATGTCCAGGGTGGGTGCCAGGGCATTTTTGTGCGGTTGTTAGGGTGTTCTTGCTGTCAAGTGCATTGCCATTCAGTTGCTAAGTTGTTTAGGATGTTGCCAGGATGTTGCTATGTCGTTGAAAAGGTGTGGAAGAAAAGGCATTGCTAAGCACTTGTTAGGGTGTTCAGGATGGTTGTTTGGGTGTTGCAATGCAGTTGTTAGGGTGTTTTTCAGAGTGTTGCAGTGCAGTTGTTAGGGTGTTTTTCAGGGTGTTGCAGTGCAGTTGTTAGGGTGTTCAGGGTGTTTTTCAGGGTGTTGCAGTGCAGTTGTTAGGGTGTTCCGGGTTGTTAGAGTGTTGTACTGCATATGTTAGGGTGTTCAGGGTGGTTTTCGGGGTGTTGCACTGAAGTTGTTAGGGTGTTCAGGATGGTTTTCAGGGTGGTTTGCAGTGCAGATGCTAGGGTGTTTAGGCCAGTTGTCAAGGTGTTGCAGTGCAGATATTACGGTGTTTAGGATGGTTGCTTAATGGCCCAAGTAAAAGAGTGTTTTGTTCAAATCTCTGAGCTTAAAGGCACGATATGTAATTTTCGCCGCTGGAGGGCGCTCATTGGCAGGCGACACAATGACACTATGGACACGGTCCGTGTCACTAGTTAAAATTGCTTATTTCTCTGGATTTAAACATTCTTCGAAACATTTGGGATAATGTAAGTACACAAGTCAGCAAAATATATAACACTGTTCTAGTGGTTTTTGGATATTTTAATAAAAAAAAATCTTACATATTGTGCCTTTAAGTGTGAGCAACAGTAGTAATGCTTGCCTCAGCAATCACCAGTAACTACAAGACAAAAACAAACAGAGAGAGATTCTTGCAATTGTGAAGGAGGACTACTAATGGTTTCCATGGATACCGCTTTCAGTCCAGACACTGTAAAGCTCTGACCCAGCAAACTTTCATTGTGTGGCAAAATCGCTCTATTTACAACACAAATCTCAATCAAAACATTTCATCGATCAACAGGTACTTTCAGAGAACAAAGATAATGTTCTGTGTTGTGGAGACAAAACTAGATGGCTGATGTATGATAACACAGGATGTGACGGCCACATGTTTTGTTGATCTTTTTGTGGATCGGGGTAAAGGGATACACCCTGGCAAAGCACTTCCCCAAAACATTTGTGCTTTTTAGTGGGTGGTGTGGAGCAAAGGTTCAAGTCAACATGAAATCAACATTAACTTCCTTCTTCCATGGTTTATTGGTTTTAACATCCAAATTTGTTCAAATCCCAAACCAAAACCAATCTTTACACTCGAAACACTGATGATTGTTTTTAAACAGGTTTACCAATGAGTTTTGTCAATGTTTGGTTAAACAAATAGCCCCACCGCAAACTCGTGCCATTGGTCGAGCCAGAAGTTGACATGTCAAACCCTTTAAACAATGATTCGAAAGTTCTCCTATGAAAAATCAATATAAATTGCTGACTTGTAGTTGTCTCTGCACATTAAAATACAAAAGTATTTTCACACCAAAAAAGACACTTTACCTTTAAACTAGCAGTACTAGTTAATCATTCTCCTGCCCGACAGACCTGCCTGATAAAGCGACAGATTGTAAATGGTTTCACTGCAGCTGTACAATAACACACACAGTCTATCACACTGTTAGCAGTTCACCATTTCTCAATCTTCCCAATTCTCTTCACACCTGCGTCTCTCAGTTTCTCTCTTTCCTACCATCCATCTATCTACGAAGACTCATCCCTAAAACCAAACGCTAATATGAAGCCCATCTGGACACCAAAAACTCTTAAATACAAATATAAAACGACATTCATTCTCATTATATAAACATCCTGCTCACATCCTTGGGAAGGTTGTATTTTGCTATGAAAGTCTATAACTATTTCTACAATAAATAAAAGCTAAAATCACTCAATTAATTTTTTTCTGCTTATCCCAATAAAATTATTTTATTTACAAATATCATGCGTTATTACTGTGAATTTTATGTGTTAGAAATTTAAATAAATGTATCTATATGATAGTCATTTTTTCTCTACTAGATAATTTTTAGCATATACCACTCAAAATTGGGGCCAGTATTTTTTTTTTAATTAAAATGTTAAAAAAAAAAAATATTTTTTAATTAAATTAATACTTTAATTCAGCAAGGATATATTAAATTGATCAAAAGTGACAGTAAAAGACATTTGTAATTCTACAAAATATTTCTATCTCAAATAAATGCTGTTGTTTTGAACTTTTCTCATAAAGTATCACAGAAAAATATGAAGCAGCACAACTGTTTTTCAACATTGATAATAACCAGAAATGTTTATTGAGCAGCAAATCAGCATATTAGAATGATTTCTGAGGATCACGTGACACTGAAAATGGAGTAATGATGCTGAAAATTCAGCTTTGCATCACAGAAATAAATTAGGCTAAATTTTAAAATATATTAAAATAGAAAACATTTAATTTAAACTGTACTAATATTTCACAATATTATTGTTTTACTGTATTTTTGAATAAATAAATGCAGCATTGGTGAGCAGTAGTTATGCATTTAAAATTTATAGTCTTTCTATTTCAGAAAAATGAACAAAAATAAAATATTGATGACATAATCTCCTTATTCTTTTGGTCTAACTACATGCTTTCTAAAATATGAATGTCCCTCCCCTTAAAGTGGTCATATGATGCAATTTAAAATTTTCCTTTCTCTTTGGAGTGTTACAAGCTGTTTGTGTATCGATAAGATCCCTAAAGTTGCAAAGACTAAAGTCTCAAACCCAAAGAGATATTGCGGTGTAGAGTAGGGCTTGTTGTTTGTCATTTCTCTGATCACAAATGCAGACATGGTTTTATGTTTACGCGGCGCGATACGCAATGCAACGCGTAAAAAGACAGTATAAGTCATTATAATCAGTAATTATGTCCCCACTGGATGCAACAAATGCCTTGTTTGTAATGGGATTTATTGGTGTTGTCTCATCGCACCGGGACACGGCATCACAGTATGTTAAGGGGCGTAACATTCCGTCACACGCTTGAGGTATTCAGCCAATCACAATGCACTGGATAGCTGGCCAATCAGCATACACCTCGCTTTTCAGAACGATGAGCTTTGTAAAAATCGACGCGTTTCAGAAAGGTGGGGCATAGAAGAGAAACAATAATGTACAGTATGTGGAAAATAATGTGTTTTTTTAACCTTAAACCGCATAAACACATTGCATTACACCAAATACACAACATAATGTTATTTTTAGCAACATCATATGACCCCTTTAATACCACCTGCTAGAGACTAACAAATCCAAGTGGCTAAACTTAGTTTTGTCAGTCTGCATAAAAAAATGGTGTACTTCCTGCCACTATTTCCTGTGTTACCATAAAATACAATACATTATGTTTGCCATGGCATTTTGAGGGGATCTCTAAGGGAAATGGCTCTTATCATTAACGTGTAAACTGAGACATCACAAATAGATACAGACAATAAAGTCAAACAATTTAAATTGTTTGACTTTATTAAATGAGAGGGCCCATCATATGCAGTTGTTATAGTGTCTATTAAAGTCTTTTATGATTTGCAGAAACTTTCTTATCCAAAGCCACACTTTTACAATTTTACAATTTGAAATCCATTTTTAAGATTTCACCCCAAAATCAGTGCAGAAATCATGCAAAAATGTTCATATTTCGTCTTTGATTTTATACATTTCCGTAAAAGACAGCATGTTCACACGTACTTAGGCATACACACTCATTAGAAGCAGACATAAATCCACAAACACACACACTGCAGGTGGAGCTGGAAGATGTTGAAAGAACAGAGTGGGCGGCAGTGAAAGTGAAACATGATGAGGATGCAGGGAAAAGGAGGACTAGCATGAAAATTAGGAGAAAAAAGACAGAAGGCAAGAGAGAGCAAGGGTGAGTGAAGGAGGAAGAGAGAGAGAGAGAGAGAGAGAGAGAGAAGGAGGGAAGGAAGAATCTGGAGCAAGAGATGAGAGGAGAGGAGAGGCAGGGGAGAGTGGGTGTGTGTAGCACATGGTCCTCAATCTAAAAAAAGGACGAGAGCGGTTGAAGCCAAGCTCGGAGTATGGATGAGCGAGATGAAAAGGAGAAAAGACAGAGAAAGAGGGCTGCAGCTACACAGAGATGGTGAAAACACAACAAGGACATTTCACTGGAGAAATGAACGAGACGGAAAATGGGTCAAGTAGGGAGGAACCCATTTGATATTAGAAATCTGGTTGATATTAACTAATAACTTTTCAACCTGCATGTTAAAGTTCAGACTTTTATAGGGCTAGGCACTGACAAAGATTTTATGATTCAATTTGATTCCAATGCAGACGCTCTTGATTCGATTTACTGAGAATATTTCATATTTCGGGTCAAGTACATGTAAATTTTTAAGTAAAAAAAAACAAAACATGGTTTAAACTATATACAGGACACCCTCTTAGTACATTACTTGATACATGACATTACAAACTATTACATTTTATTTAAAAAAATAATAAACATTCAATTGCTATTTGTTTTTTTTAATGTAATAATTAACACTTAAATTAAAATAAACACTGAAATTATTCAAAATTGCACAAAAGGAATTTTTTCTCCAATTTGTGGAAATATAAATATTTAAATGGAGGCTGTCATGCAAACATACATTAAATAAGACATTTCTTTTGTGTTATAACTAGTAGTAACTCGTGAACTGAACCGTTTAAACTAAGATGGCAACAGCGATCAGTCATGCCACATTAAAAAGCATCAAAATTACATTGTTTAAATTTCATGATCAATCTGAATTTGTTGGTTTGTTAAAAATTAAGATTAGCTAAAATTGGGAAATTGTCCCAACGGCCCAACAATTTTATAATTTTTATTTTTGGTAAAAATCAAGCATCAAAATATACTGCAGAAAACACTTCCAAAAGCTCCCGACAAGAACAAATTGACTACGAGAATCATTCTTGTTCATTAAAAAAAATGTAGGAATGCACCAATCAGGATTTTTACGGCCAATAACAATGATTTTTTTTTGTCATCTAAACCATCCCAATCCCCATTATTTAGCAATTTTATTTAACTATTTTTCTTTGACAAACACACTGCAGGTTGGTTAACTGATAATCAAATCAAGCTCAAAATATATTCATCTTAAATCAACTTTTTTAGGCCTAATAAAAACAAGTAGGCTTAAACTAAATGTTATTTATGTAAAGATTTTCTTAATTTATTTTAAAAAGACATTTGATGAAGCTCTTCTGCATGAAGTGATGGAAAATGTCTCTGAAAATTTCCCTACTCTGGAAAATGTGCCGTTAATACAGCCAAAAGTTATGAGGGAAAAAATCATTATGTTTGTGACTAACTGTAACTTAATGTGGAAAGACTGAATGCAAAACAACATCAGAACTGAGAGGATGGTGAGAGGAAAAAAATAGACGTGGTCGAATCTGGTCAATAATTGATACGCTGGGCAAAAAAAAAAAAAAAAAAACACACATAGGGGTCAAAATAGAACTTTAATAAAAACACAAAAGTAAATAAATTGTAATTAAATTGTATTATTTACAAATTACAATTGTAGCTCTACA
>NW_015627897.1:1158559-1159510 GCF_001515625.1 Sinocyclocheilus rhinocerous | reverse complement strand
AAAAAAAAAAAAAAAAAAAAAAACACACAGAATGGATGGTTTGAAGGTAAAAGTTTGTAAAGATGGTTGTAAAGTGGAAACATTCAGCAACTGGCCCTGAAACGCATTAAATAAAGTGTTGACTTCATAATGGAAAATAGGGATTATGTATTGGCATGCCGAGGAATGAGTAGGGGGTGGAACGCAGCGTGCTGAAAAATAAATAGGGCATGACAGGGGGAAAAAGTGTGGAGCATGTGGCAAGGAGAATGAGAACGACAGAACAGAGCAGGATACAGTCAGCTGGCTACTTGTATCAACACTGTACTTGTCATAGGACTGAATATTTGCCTTCGTGCATTCTGGAGACATTCACACAGGACACGTTCTTGCGTTCTGCCTGCGCTATTTTGCAATCATTGGTATATGTACACATGCGGCAGATAGATGTCTTTGGTTGTTTTTCAGCGTCTCCTGACACGAGCACGTCACATCAAGTTAAAAATACTTCAACTTGGGACACACAGCCCATCATCTCAATTTGGGGGCGCAACAAATGAATTTGGTGGCATGATAAAAATCTGCAGATACTGAATTTTAACAATAGCATGAATAATCTTTTCAAGACACACCTACAATGATTAGTAAGTAATGATATTAGAGTTATACATTCTTTCTGTATGAACAGAACAAATATAGTATATAGCAAACAAGTGTTGACAAACATGTATAAAAATAATGCAAATTTAAAAACAAAAAGCAAAATAAAATGGTAAAAATTTATAATTAAACATCCTTAATATATAATAACATATTAATACAAAAGTATCTATATTTTATTATAAAATATTTCTATATAAGTGGCTTGAAGGTTAAAAATTTATAAGCAAGTGTGATATTACAATGTCATTTAAAAAATAATACTACAATACCTACAACCCTGAAGAGAGATCCAATATATATATATATATA
>NW_015627897.1:1155248-1157974 GCF_001515625.1 Sinocyclocheilus rhinocerous | reverse complement strand
TTTTTTTTATAAATGGTGGGTGTTTACGCAGTTGGCTAGAGCAGTGCTGATTGGGGAGAACGGAGGTGCGCTCACTCTTGCCCAGGGCAAGTAAGATTGCAACTCAAGGCTGGCAGTCATGCATATGCTCTGGAACAGAGTAATATCGCGTCCTCATCGCAGGCTTTGCGATTAGGAAATCGCAAAGTCTCAAATCGCGATTTCGATTCGATTTCGATTAATCGCACAGCCCTAATATACACATTATCATACAAGTCACCGTCACTTTGAAAAATCATTTCATTTTTAACAACAAAAATATAATATATTGATTTTTGATGCTTATCAAAAAGTAAAAAGTATAGCATAGTATGGTATGTTTTGTTTACGTCATTCACACATCGCTTCATGAGATGATTATCTAAGAAGCACATACCTTCCTCATGTGTTGAACTTGTGCTTTTGTCTTTTTTTCTGATTTTCAAACATGGCCAAGCTTGAATATTTGCACAATACTTTTGCATCAAATTAAAAGGTTGTAATGCTATGATTTATCTCTGAGCTAGCTGGTTTGGTTAGAAATTCCTATGGAGAAAATAAACAGGAAATATACTTCCAGAAGCAAAGCCACAAAAAGTGGGCAGTCACTCCTGCGCTCTACTACGTGTGCAAATTAGCAACAGTGTGTAGCTGTTTGTAACTCAAAAACGAGTCTTGTGACCTGTCAATTACTGTACCTTCAGACTGCCACGCCGCCTCAAGAAATATCTGCCCCATGACTATGCAAATGTCTCGTCATCAAATAATCTACTGCTTCTGTGGTTTAACTGCACTTGAGGATAGAAAATCTCATGACCTGCTTGTTTAACCAGATGACAAGTATTTCAAACTATTTTCCTGATGTAAGATGAGGTTTCTGATTACTTTAATGTCATGCAATCCTGATAAAGCCTCAGTTAAGCATCGGTGGGATATCATGACGCCCACTTACAGAGGCCCCCAAAAAGTGCTTGAGCCACACTTGAAAACCTCTGAATGTCATTGCATTAGATAGCAAAATAATAGCTTATGAAATGCTTGTAGAAGTACATCCAGCCTCACTCAGTGGCCTTATTAATATGAATGATATGCTAATGCTTGTATTATGAGATTGTACATCCATAACACCTTATCCAAATGAGTCATAAATGAAAGCAGCCTGAAATGATGAGAAAATATTTTACTATTTTTTTCTGGTATCAGTGTTGTCCATCTCCAATGCCGACTATTATCAAACCTGTAGCAGCTCACAAGAAGATTTTTGTATACATATTTTAAATATAATTTAGTTATATTTATGCATATTCTAACAAAAAAAAAAAAAATTGCATTAAATAAACAACATCAGAACAATGAATGACAGCAATATAATGCACACAAAATTGCTGAAACAAAATTAACTGTGACAGTAAAACTGTATCTAAATGGCCATTATCAACCAGTTCATTTATGTAACACTTGCTTCTGGGTCTATTTTTGGACATAATGCCACATAAACTCTTTGGGAGAAAATAGGAAGACAGGCAACTCAAATTAACCCTCAATACGGTGTCATAAAAATGTGACACTTAGTATGTGAGATGATAAAAAAAAAATCAGCAAACTGCAACACAATGATCTGTGATGTCCATCAGACGCATGTGCAAACAAAAAAATTACAAACAATTACAAAACAGTGCAGACAGAATGCAAAAACACGCATGGTCTCTTCTTGTTCTACATAAAGCACAAGAATATTTTTGCAACAATTCTTAGAAGCTTTATCGATCATGAATGCACTTTCACACACGCATGACGATAACACCAAAGAAAACGTCAATCAATGGACTGATTCATACATGAATCACTTTATAACGCTAGACATTGACTGAAAAGCCTGACCGGAGATGGAAAAGCCGGCACTGATGGGAATCCTGAATAATCTGGGTCCATTATAATCAATGTGAGGTGATTATTAACTCCCAGAGTCAATTAGTTTAAAATAAAACACAGATTTGCCTGAACAGGTTCACGCTGTGAGATGAACAATGTGCTGAAACAGACTGTTAAATTCAACCTGTTGAACTGAGGACAGACGACAATGACCCACATTATACTGGTCAACCACTAAAAGCAATCTAGACATTTGAAATATAGGATGCAATCAGTTACGTTAATAAATAGGGATGCACCGAATGTTCGGCAACCAAAATTATTTGGCCGAAAATAGCAAAAAAAGCTCTTTCGGTGTTCGGCCGAATAAGCGAAAAGACCGAATAAATTGTACCGAACAATGACGTGACGCGATCAAATAGAGGCGTGCGCTAATGCCGCAAACATGACGGCAGTGTGGAAACAGCTGTCCGAGAAAGACGCAAAAATCATTACAAGCACCGACAGCGAGAGACTGTTTAGTACTGCATCGCATGTCTTCGATGAGAAGAGGAAGGGTGGTTGTTGCTGGTTACTGTATGATGATTAAAATCGCGAAATGCCCTTAAACAATTAAATAAACTGCAGAATGTTGTTTTCTAATACACGCAGGAATTGCACGTGTTCAAACAGCGCTGCACGAGCTCGCAGCGGTAGGGTTCAAAGTCCAAAGCGCGAGGGAAATCTGCGCTGGAACTGTGTTACTCGTCAGCTGCTCAGTAACATTTTTATGAATTTTTACAAGGCATGTGACAATGCGATACGTGCAACAAACGTCTTCCCAAATTCGTAATGAG
>NW_015627897.1:1153991-1154590 GCF_001515625.1 Sinocyclocheilus rhinocerous | reverse complement strand
TTTAAAAGAAGTCTCTTCTGCTCAGCAAGGCTGCATTTATTTGTAAGGCAAAAATACATGCCTGATTCAAGAAGGGGGTCTAAAAAATGGCCCAAAATATTATTTTACTAACTTATTAATTTTAAGTTAAGTTGTGTTTTATTGGTATAATGTCTGCTAGAATGTTAAAAAAATATTCAGTGTTAAGTACATATTTTTAAATTGTTGTTTTGTACATGATTTTTTTCTTTGAAAAGCAAGACAAAACAGTAAAAAGCACATTTTGGCTATTTAATTTATGCAATGGTGAAAAAATTAGCAAAATGAGGGAAAAAACGTGAAAAACCGTGTTCGGTATTCGGCCTTCGGCCCAGTGTTTCATTTTGTTCGGCTTCGGCCAAGAATTTTCATTTCGGTGCATCCCTATTAATAAACTTCAGAGAGACTGACTTTTGCATGGTTCTGCACATTTTTTCACTGCGCCATAAAAGACATAAAGGAAGAGCTGTGATTAAAATGATCTATGCATTGCTCAATAATGTATTACAGAAGCTAATATAATTTTAAACAATACGGCCGCTATATTTCTCTAGGCCACATACAATCTCTTGATGTTCTTT
>NW_015627897.1:1151671-1153753 GCF_001515625.1 Sinocyclocheilus rhinocerous | reverse complement strand
TTTTTTTTTTTTTTGGTGACAGACTGAAGGATGTTGAGGGAACAATATCCCTGTTGTTCTTGCAGAGAGCTGTATTTTTAGAGAACATTTGCCTGCATCATATTGCAGAGACTGGATATCATATACACACACACGACATATTCCACACCATCAATGTTTTATCACAACACAGATCTGCAAACGTGAAAAGGTGGTGAACTGCTAAACTAAAGATCAAACACTGACATTGGATCTCATTCAAGAATCATGAGCCAACTGAATGGTTCATAAACCATTCTCATGTAAATTGTTGCACTCAATCTATTGTTCTACAAATTATTTACAAAAAATATCATTCCGCTTGTGTTTTATTAATGAGGCCCAATGGCAGTAATTACAAAACCAGAAATTCTTTCTTTACTTCCATCTGCTGTAAAAAAAAGAGAGAGTTTTATTAAATAATTGGAAATTATTTTTATTTTATTTTTAGTACATTTAAAATTAAGTTTTAGGTATAATAACTGTATAATTTATAATTAATGTATAAAGATATATAATATTTAATAAACATTTTATTTATAGTTAGTCCTGCTATAATCAATATTTCTGCAATCACTGTACAGGACGCACCAGAGGAAGTGCACTGCAATCTTGCAATCATTTCTCAAGTCTGTCTATTGCATCACTGTGAGCAAAGACTGAGGGCAAAATAACGGTTACTCTTTATAAACTGTATTATCCTACAAAGGACATCCTTTGATTGGAAGATTGTTTATGCTGTGAGAGGCTTGACTGGCTAATCGCAAGTGTGTTCAATTCAGTCCAATACTGGAGACTACATGGGAGGTAAGCCTGCTTCAGAAGACCAAATGGAGCCTCCAGGCGATTTCAAGACCCCATCTACACCTCAGTACCACACAAGACACTCAGCCTTTGATTGAATAATAATAGAGTTGTTTTGCTTGTTCTTCATGGGGGATTGGTGGAGAAGTACGGCTGCACGATGGTTAAATTATTTCGTAATTTAATACATTTTAATACATTTGATTAGAAAATCGCAATGGAGAACGCTAAACTCCATGTAATATGCTTGTCAGTGTTTTCAGCTCATTAGCACATTTTTGCAATGCAGTTGCCAGGTTGGAAAAATCAAGTAAAACATGGTGGGGCGAAAAATACATTTAAGATAAAAGCTCTGATTGTGGGATTTTAACTCTTGACATTTTCAGTATAAATGATCACAACTAAAATATGAATCAGGCAGCCTTGGGATTTGGTACATGAAACGATGTTCACATTAGGGCTGGGCGATATGACGATATTATCGTATATCGACGATGTCTCATAAGTATCGCGATGTCGATGTCAGCAGTTAGGTAACAGACGATTATCGGGGAAAAAAAAGACAAATGATAAACCATGCAAAAAATATTTTACATAGCACCATAGTCACCATACAGGTCTTTTTGCATGCAAGAATGAAATAATTTATATATATATATTTTTTATTTTTTTATTTGCCTGTTGTTCGGCGCTGACTACTGTAATGGGAACGTGCATCTGTGTATGCGATTATTTTGGAGATGCGTTCCAATATAATTTATCCTTATTTATGGGTATAGGCCTTTTCTATTTTGATCTGCAGTTTAATCAAAGTTAAACAGAAAAAAGGCAAAAAGTAGCACTGCATGTGTTTCTGAATATTTATTTAAACAGACTGTATAATGATGAAAAACCAGAAGCATGACAGGTATAAATAAAAGACGGAAATTCCTTCAGCGCACATTTCCGTGTAATATTTTTACAGATTTTTTAAACCGTGTATACAATGTAATTATGTTTAACTAAGCTGAGATATAGCACTATAAATTCTTAATTAATTTGCAACAAAACTATAACGTTTTGTTGCACACGGATGAAGACTTTATAGGCTTCGAAGCTCGCCCTCGCACGCTTTCGGAGTTTCTTATATTGTGGGCGTTGTATTTTGATTAATAAAATACAAATTATAAAAATTACAATACAAAAATGAAATTTAAATTACCCTGCTTCTAAATAAATAAAGCAGTTATTTTTATTTAGTTAAAAAAGAGCCAAAAGAGA
>NW_015627897.1:1149730-1151586 GCF_001515625.1 Sinocyclocheilus rhinocerous | reverse complement strand
CTCAGAATTCGTTTTTAATCCCTGCATGATTTTAGTCATGTATGATAAATATCAAATAGCCTCCGTTATAGCTTGACTACAAGTTTAAAAACAACGCTGCAATTGTTATAATTAAGGAAATTAAACTTACCATCATGAAATGTGTCTACACAGGCGATAATGCCAAAAAGAAAGAGAAACATCGGAAAATAGGCATGTTTTATTCAAGACATTATTATATGACATCAACATGTATTTATCATTATTACAATCACCGCCAGAATGTCCAACTTCACCATGATGAACTTAAAATTGGGTTCTATTATTTTTCCTCAACAGTTCTCCTCACAAAACGGAATTCATTTCAAACACAAATTTGATAAGAAGAGAGTGGAAATTATTAGCAACACCAACATAACAGCAAAGCTAATGTTTTCTGTTAGTTTAAGCACAAACTAAGAAAAGTAAAACCAAACGTTGTGGCAATAATTAAGACCAAACTGAACATGGTGTGTGTTTATGGTGCATGTCGGCAATGTTGTCTCGGCGGAGGCGGGGCGTGGTGGAGGTGGTTTAGGTAGACGATATTATCGGATATCGCAATATTTTTAAAGGCGATTATCGATAAGATAATTTTGACATATTGCCCAGCCTTGGTTCACATACAATTTTCTTCCACAATGTGATGAATTTATAGTATAAATGTTAAAGCCATGTCAGCAGCTGAGGCTATTTTCATAGCAAAAGCTGTGTTGTCCATTTTCTTCCAGCTGAGTTGTAAAAAATAAAATAAATCAGAACAAAATAAAATAGAAAAATACAATATATTTTAAAAATACACAAGGTGTTTTGAAATTTTTAAATGATATTTAAAAAAAAAAAAAAAATTCTGGAAGGATTTAATTAAACAAGTCCTTATCAGGGCTCTACAGTGCGACCATTTCAGTCGCATTTGTGACTGAAAACTACTGCGTGCGACTATGAAAAAATATTTAGGAGCACCAGTGCGACTGACCAGATCTTCATAATATTTGTGATTGTGATGGCTGAGGGGAGCTTCAAAGGTTTCTGCGTGTTTTTGCAGCGTTGAGTAATGTATCACAGACATATCTCATGAATCCTTTCATAAGCAAAGTGTAGACAGGGTGTAAATAAGAGATTCATTGCGCAATGTAGAAAGCTTCGTTGATTGTAAATGTGAGATCGCGATGAACTAAGATGAGTGACAGCTTTTAATGATTTTTAAAGGAGTTTGTAAATGTGATACTGATTTAATACAATACAATTCAACAAACAAGAAGTTAATATTAAGTGACTTACATTGTCTGACTATAACACTATTGTCTGATTGTGCTCTATTTCGTCTTCGAAAATAGTTTGAAACAAAGTCACAGCTCAGCCGCTGCGCATCTCCATTCAAACACAGCGGTGTCTCGTTTATGAATGAACTGCGTTTTAAAATTAATCTTGTGAGTCAGTGATTCATGATTACCCATTCATAAATACAGTCACTTCATTCATTCCTGAATGAATCAGCCATTCGAATGAATCAATTGAATGAATGATTCAGTAATAAAAATCAGTGACTTACTGCCACCTGCTGGCAGTTTGTTTCATTTTAAAAGTATCTTTTCAGTTATTTAAATAATTTAATATTTCTATATTCAAAATTTTATATTTAAAACATTAATATCATCATGAATTTATGGATTTAATTGCACTCATGCCACCTCTGAGCCTCATTAAATGTCTGAAAGTACACCAAGCCACTTTTGTGTTCTTCTGTGCCACCTCTACAAATTAATTTAGTTAAAACTGATTTCATTTGATTTTTAACTTATGTTTCTTATTCTACTCTTATTCTGTCGTTTTAATTA
>NW_015627897.1:1133892-1146392 GCF_001515625.1 Sinocyclocheilus rhinocerous | reverse complement strand
CTTTGGCATCAAATGGTAAAGCATAGTACCTTTTTGAGTAATATAACATTGCACAGAATGATCACCATATTCGCATACCATGCTATTAGATAATCAAAGTACTTCAAAGAATACCACAGTACTACCAAGGTATATGCCCAAAAAACATGGTAATTTTCGTTAATGCGATAACAATATTAACGGTATTCTGTGATAACTAACGTTAGGCTATAGTTATTGTGTTGTACACAATCACAGACAGGTGACAATACCATAGTACTGAAAGTACTCAGAGGTGCTTCAAAGAATCGCAATAAATGTACCATATCCAAACAAAAACATTTGTGTTTTTTTCGTTAGCGCAATAACTGTAATAACTAACGTTACGCTTTTCTGGCGGAAACTGCGGTTATCATGGTAAATTTTCATATGGGTCGCCAGTACAGAGACTCACCTGTAGTATGAGCGCGTCTTCCCGAGACCTTCTTCTGCATGGACTCCGTTAAATCTCCCATCCTCCGCAAACACACACACACACCGAACCGCAGAACCGACCCAGATCACGGTTCCGAACCAGCCACAGGTCTCAGAAAAGCAACAGTCCCGTTAATGCGACGTCCCGTTTGCATTCACACAGACACATGAAGGAGTGAGGATGTGTTTAATTGCGGCTGTCCAGAAACGGCTTTTTTTTAATTTCATACCGATCGCCTCAGTTTCAGTGACATTCCTCCGTAACGTCACCAATATTTTCACGCCTTTCCAAGCGCGCGTCGCGTCAGAAGCCGCTCCATATTCCCCTCAAACTGCAGAAATATTCACGCACGCACGGATCAAACATTTATTCCGTGACAGTCCCTCTCCGCGTAGTAAAATCGTGCGGTAAGTCCAGGTCCCGCACTGTCCTCCTCCGTAGCAGCAGGTCCCAGTCAGATTGATTGCTGTATATCTTCGCTACGATCTTTTTTCCATTGAAGCAACGTCGTTGCGATTCTCCATTCCAGTTGCGCATACTGGACCCGCGACCCGTTTCCCGCGTGCACTTCTGGCGTAGCTCACGTCATCCGTTGACTGCCGTAAGAGGCGCTGCGCTTTTCCGCTGCTTAGGAACCACTGGCACACTGCTGGGACGGGCTTAGTGAATACAGAGGAGACTCCTCCGAATTAGTATGCTGGGCGTGGAACGACGTCATTTCCTGAATTTCTTAAGCCTTTGTAAGCAGCAGGGAGTGCCAATGGATGAGAAACAAATCAATTAATCAATACATACAATTATAAAGTACTTCATTGCATAGTATAGATAGATAGACAATAGACAATATATAGGCCGATGTATATATATGTATATAACCATATATATATATATATATATATATATATATGGTTAGATACATAATTGATATACAGTATTTACTCTAGTTAGATAGATAGATAGATAGATAGATAGATAATTTATATGCATAATATATTAGATAAATAATTTATTTATATGCACAGTATTTACTCGATAGGTAGATAATTTATATACACAATATTTACTGTTAGATAGATAATTTATATGCATAGTATTTACTCCAGATAGATAGATAGATAGATAGATAGATAGATAGATAGCTAGATAGATAAACACGACATATACTGTTAGATAATTTATATACTCAGTATTTCATCATAGACAGACAGACAGACAGACAGATCGAGAGAGAGATAGCCCCGGGATAGTAACTGTCTGTGTTTGCTGTGGACTGTAGCACCTAAATGACGTCAATAAGGTAAAATTACATAAAACGTCAATGCAACAACCATTACACCAGTTCGAGCTGAACGAAAGCACACGCACCCCAGCTGCACTGCGCCCCCCTGTTCTCACTGATGGAGTGGTACAGCCCAGTTCCTCTCCTCCTCCTCCTGCTCTTGCTGCTGTGCCCTCCATAACTCCATTTCCTTTGATTCTGTTTCTCCTTGAGGACGGATTCAGGCCTTCCTGCAGAGCAGATCTCTTGGTTTCTCATCCTCTGTCTCTTCATCCTTCTTTGAAAAGAGGACAAGGTGAGCAAGGATTACAAGGCAACATAAAGAAGGTACGTTCCATCCATCATCATCTTTCCATCCATCCATCAGAACTGGAAGAGAATGTGATGCGCTGCTGTGGCCTGTGCAGCCATCATAACTGCATCACTACATTAATCACATCCATCAGATGCTCGATTAACCCATTTTCAGTCCGTCTTTCCAGGTTACGCTTTCTCTGCATGGTTCTGCGGGGCTTCAGTCCTTTTTTGTGTGATTTTATTTATTTTTAATGTACAGTGCTCCCCTCCACCGGTCCTGTATGACTCATGCAGATTCACAGGGATATTTCTGCATGCTGCAGATGAACTAGTTCACGTTTAATGCTTCAGAAACATCATTCATTGTGTTTTGTGGGTGCAAAAGGTCTGTAAGGAACATGACTGATGTTAAGAGTTACTTGTCACTTTTGTCCCACATACCCTAAAAAAAGCTTCTACACATAAAAGACGCACATGCTTTTTAAGGAAGCAACGACTAATGGATGCTGCCCTGTGGCTGTCTAATACAAGCAAATATAGCATGTGAGCGTATAGCATATAGCAGTCAGTAGGCCACTGCATATACAGTAATGTCATTGCTACATCAAGGTCAAAGGCTCAAATGTTTCACGTGATATAATTCTGTTTTTGTGACATATTCACATTTTTTTCATTCCATACCCATATGCATTTTTCTGTGGAATGCAAAAGGAGAATTTGCTTCAGCAGCTCTTTTTTATATGCTAGTTCGGTCCACTGCTGTCAAGCAAAAACTATAATTAAATAAATAAATAAATACATATGAGAAAATGCGAAAGTATTATAATGGTAGGTTTTGTAATTTTTAATGTATTTATTTTATTTTATCTATTTTTATTTTTTTTTTTACATTTTTGTTAATTCTTTTAACATTCTTTTAATATTTTTACATATGGGGTCAGTAAGTGTTTTTTTTTTTATTATTATAATTGACCAAAAATGACAGTACAGACCTTTATAATGTTACAAATAACTGCTGTTCTTTTGATCTTTTTATTAATATAAAAAATCCTGGAAATAAAATACATCACGGTGCACAAAATATTAAACAGAACAACTGTTTTCAACATGGCTAATAATAAATGTTTCTTGAGCAGCAGATCAGTATATCAGAATGATTTCTGAAGGATCATGTGACACTAAAGACTGGAGTGATGATGCTAAAAATTCAGCTTTGCATCACAGGATTAAATTCTATTTTAAAATATATTAAAACAGAAAACAGTTATTTTAAACTGTAATAATATTTCACAATTTTACTGTATTTTTAATCAAATAAATGCAACCTTGCTGGGCAAAAGAGACTTCCTTCAAAAAAAAAAAAAAAACTGACCCAAACTTTTGAACAGTGCACATGGAGAAATTGAAAACCTCAATCTCTCCCTTTTCTTTATATTTGTATTCCTAAAGGAAAGCCCAGGAAAACCTGCCGGATTCCTTGACCCCCTGATCCCATTCCCACATGGAAGCAAAAGCCAAAGGAGCGTCGAAGTCTGCCTCCAAAGCAGAGAAGAAGGAGGCAGCCCCACCGCCAAAACCAGACCCCGTCTCTGCTGAAC
Organism: Sinocyclocheilus rhinocerous; assembly: GCF_001515625.1. NCBI lineage: Eukaryota > Metazoa > Chordata > Actinopteri > Cypriniformes > Cyprinidae > Sinocyclocheilus > Sinocyclocheilus rhinocerous. The sequence continues at coordinate 1,142,764 of NW_015627897.1, read as the reverse complement.
CTGCAGAGCCCGAGAAGCCGGCGGAAGATGGAGCGACCAACCAACAGGGGGCAGCGGAGTCCGCAGGAAGTAGCTGTGAAACCTTAGAAAATTTGAAGCCTTTCCTGATTGGAGGAGCTGTCATCGCCCTTGGAGCTGTATTGGTGGGCGTAATCTTATTAGCCAAGAAAAACTGACCCAAGGCCTAAGATTAATTGTTAAACAGTGGGGTTGATTACTTCACAGACTATTAAAGTTTATATAAAGGGGTGGGGAGTCACTAGCGGGGTGAACATATGTCCTATTTGTCCTGAACATGTGCTGGCCAGGATTTCCAAATTGCCAAAAATGTCCGGGTTTTGGCTTTGATTTTCATAATGACTGAAAAGTAGCATGCAGGCATTGTACATAATCGACCAATTGTCGCACACGCGAAGGTGGGATCTACAGAGAACGGCCAAAGCATTGCAAATTCACATAGATACAATGTATGAAGACTATAGAGACCGCTTCAACAGGAAAACAAAGTCAAAACCCGGGCATTTTAAGTAATGTAGAAATCCTGACCATGACATGTCCGGGAAAACGAGTACGTATGGTCACTCTACACACTAGGCGTCTTAATTTTATGCTGTACTTTAATTTCAGTGCTTGTGGTGACGTTCCTGCCAGCTATTAAAGCAAGCTAGAGATGCATTTAGGCCAAACACTTTTCATATAACATTCAACTTAGTTGTAGCCAATGCACATTTCCACCAAAACTTTCATCCTAGTCACTCTGCCTGCTGGTTGATGCTCAAAAACACCCTCATTCATGCGACAATGTTGAGATTAAACCAATTATCCAAAAATATTTCCGTTTTTCAAGCTGGACTTAAATCCATAACTGCCAGCTACAATAACGTTAAGATGCATGATTCAAGGTTAAAAATACAGAATTTTTCTGTCATTTATTGAAATTAAATGCCATTTATATCTTGATACCAATAAAAGCAATTGGTTTCATACTTAAATGCTTGTGCAAATCCATATGTACATATCAAGCCACTGACATCTATTACAGTTAGGCCTGTATTGTTGAGAGAAGGTGTAGAAATGTAAAGAAAGAATCTCAGCTATTTCAAATATTATATGGGTTCATTTTGTATTTGACATCAGCCATCGAACAAACACAAGTCATTCAATAATCTTGCCTGTGAATTGCATACTGTAGACCATCTGTGCCATTTCAAAATCTTAGTTTCTTGTTTGAACGACGTTGACGATTTTCTGAAGTGGGCCAATGGAAATAGATGCAACGTAGATTATGACGGCTCTCGGCCAACAGCTTCAATTTCGCAGTTACACTATGATGAGCGCTACACACAACAGAAACAATCCCTAAATGCATGCAGACACGAACAATATAGACTCACACGTCACATGACATACTGTTACAGAAAATGACATTTTCTTTAAAGTGCGTATATAATGCAATAATTCAAATAGAACTCTGTATTTAAAAGAAAGAAGACTGTGTATTGGTTGTGATACTGAGGGTAACGATGTGGATGATGATGCGGCAACATGGTGGTTGTCTTGGTGATGATGATGATGATGATGATGATGAGTGATTATGATTTTATTTGTTTGTTCTAATGAAGTTTACCTGTTCCTCTAATGTGGCCCCTTTCCTCCTGCCATATGTATTTATTTTGCACACAACCTCGCCTGCTGTCTTTCTGCTGTTCCTCGTGTGAATTAAAACAAGATGGCTCCCTTGTGACTTGATGACCTTATTAAAGGACAATGAACCATATTTTCCCAGACTCAGTGTGTTTTTTTTTTCTCTAGATATTTTTGGACAGAATTCAATACTTGAAGCCTGTTTTTTTTCATACTTGTGACAGATGTCTTTGCTATTTTTCATTTCAACTATTTACTAAATGAAGCACAGTCGCTATTAACAAGGAATTAGTAAATCGGGTAATATAGACATGCATCTATCACTGGAAAAAGGAAGAACAACAACAAAAACATACAAAGGTCAGGGGTTATGCATAATACTTCATCAATGGGTTAAATCAATCATCAAAGGACATACCTACATAAATGACTTCTATAGCTGTGTTTGATAGTCTTGCTGCAATCCTACAAAAAACGCATTTACTGAATTTTACATTATTACCGGATCTGCTTTTTAGAGTCTGATTATTTTATTCTAGCCCTAGTTTTTTAAAATTATTATATTCCATCAACAATGCTAGTTTTTAACAGCACGAAACAATAAAACAATATAAGAATAAGTCTCTCCCTATATCTCTCACTAAACAGCTTATTTATTTTTAATTTTCCATCGAAGGTTTTAACATATTGTTCATCAGATCGTTTAAAAACTGCTGATGTGGAGAAAGTGTCTGGCTAAAAGAAGCTACAAAAAACAAACAAATATAAGACACAATTTTATTTTTTATTTGTGTTGTTACAGAGATATGGTGACTTTAATTTACACTAATTATTGGAGTTTGACAGAATGTTATGGAAGACCCCAACCGGACCTCACCGGACAATGGCACCTTTTTAGTTACACCCAGCGTCACTACCCGCTCCTACCCTACGAATTTCGAGCCCCGGGACACCCCTTTTGCTTAGAACAAAGCCAATATATATAGGTTCAATATATAGGTTCAAACTCCAGTCCGAACACCACTGGCCACGAGCTTTGGGCTTTGCTCTCACAGAGAATATTTATTTATATAGCATATTTTATTTTAGATGAACTAGTTTGTGTTGTTACAGAGATATGGTGACTTTAATTTACACTAATTATTGGAGTGTGACAGAATGTTATGGAAGAAAAATAATGCCATATGTCTTTGAAACAAAAAAAGCATGTTGAATAGCACTAACTGAAAAAATAATGCCTTGCATAATGCATGTTAAGTGTAGTTGGGGAATCCTGGAGTGTGATGTATGAGGGGAACCCCAGTATTACAGCACAGGTCACACAAGCCATGATACAAGTTAAGGAAACTAAGCAGCCGAAAGCAATATATGTCTTCCTCAGATGTAATGTTAGTTCTGTACATCAGCGTTGGGTAAAATAGCATTATAATCTCCTCTGTGGTAGAGAAAGCTGCTTACATGTAGGCTACGGGAAACAGCTAAGATTTTTTTTTTTTTAAAGATATAACATTCACAGGGGATACAGTCATAGCAATAAAATACATACACAACTAGAATACAAAACAATGAATACATAAAGAATAATAGGGAAACAGCGAAGATGTTGAATTAAACATGCACACAATCAGCTTTTCCACGTTTATACTGGCCCCGATAATCAAAAGTTCTAGTGCTTGCTCCATTTCTGCAAATCTGTTTTTGTGAATGAATGACTTGATCCACCTGTTGCTTTGGTCTTCATCAACAGCCGCTTGCGCCACCTGCTGGTGAGCGACTGACAGCAGCTGGAGATCATGCATCGGTGCTCTACTGCTATTCCTGCAGCTCCCGGCCGAAATTTGCCTGTCGAATATTATACATCGTATTTTTAATCAGATTTAATATTTTGGAAGTTAATTCTGGAAGGTGAATATGAATTATTGAATTTTTAATTATGAAAATGTGTGTGAAATATTTTGAATTGAAATATTCACCGCTTAAATAGACAACTATGTTAAATTTCAGGACCTAATGCAAGCCCTGGAAATACAAGGCATTAAAATGCAAGCACTGTTAATGCAATGCATAATTTTTTCAGTTAGTGCTATTCAAAGTGCTTTTTTGTTTCAAAGACATATGACATTATTTTTCTTCCATACAATGTTCTCATGTTGCTCCGGACTTCAGAAGCGCGCGGATGTCTTCTCATGACCTTGTTTCCGCCCGTGCGTATTTGACAAACGCAACGCGGAAATTATGCAGATGTAATGCGTTTGTTGTAAGCGGCGCAAGAGGAACGTGTGTAGCGTGCGAGATTGTTTTGGTAATGTTTCTTACATTTTTTGACATCTTCCATAATAATAGCCGGCTCTAATAGTAAGAGTTTAGTTATGGATTCTTAACTAAGGAACATATCTTGAGCTGAACGACTCTATTACACATTTTATTATGTAGTGTTACTGTAAATCTCTAGGCATCATATGAATATCTCTACAACTATTACTGAGTTTTGTCTCGTTTTCGTATCTATCTATCTATCTATCTATGTATCTATCTATCTATCTAAGGGCATATTTATGTACATATCTCTGCAGAGTAAAACCTCTGTCTGTCTGTTGAGAGACATATCGCAGACACTTTTAAACACTAATACATATATATATATACTTATATTAATTCATTGATATAGTAAAAACATTGCTTATCTTTATTCAAAAGCTTGGTACCTGACATACAAATAAACAAAATACACACAAATGACGTACAAAAAAAAAAAAAGTCCAGCAATCGCTAGGAAATTATTTCTAAAAATCCTTATCTGATAATCATGAATGACTGGAATAATCTAGTCAAAAACAGGTTAATAAACGTGTACTTTTTCTTCGATTCAGGCCTCTCGTCCTTCACCATGATCATCCCCATCCGCTGCTTCACTTGTGGGAAGATTGTTGGGAACAAATGGGAGGCGTATTTAGGTCTTCTTCAAGCGGAGTATACAGAAGGGTGAGTTTATGAAATGTCCATTTAGGTCTGATTTCTCTGCGTGTTTTCCCGTGTCAAACTGAATCTCACTCTGCTGGTTTTCACAGTGATGCTCTTGACGCTCTGGGTTTGAAGAGATACTGCTGTCGCCGGATGCTTCTGGCTCACGTGGATCTCATTGAGAAGCTGTTGAATTATGCACCGCTGGAGAAGTGAGGAGCTTTCTGTGCAACTGAAGATGCACATCCCACTCAACCTCATATTTTCAAAGACTTGATCCTAATGGAAGAGATACAGGCACGGGCATGGAAATGGCTGGTTCATTAGACTATATCTGAAGCAAGCTTATTATGTTGAATTTTTGTTTATTAGCATTTTGTTAAATAAAGATTGAAATGTATCTGTTGTGTGGTTCATTAATTTTTTTTTTTTTTAAATATCACAATATCTTAGAGGGGCAAGTATAACCTGGATATATTCTTTGCTTCACCTGTCTTCAACTAGTGTTATCAAAACACTGAGGAAATCCAGCGTAGGCATCTACTTCAGTGACTCTACAATCTTAGTTAGTGTGTGTAGCAGACTTAAAATGGTAATCAATGGCTACATGTGCATGTTTTTTGTGCAAAAATACCCCCAACCTTAGCTCAAAAATGCAAAATGTTGTTATTCACCCTTATTTTCTAAATTTGTCTGCTGTCATTTTTTTTTCTGTAAAACACAAGATTTTTTGTTTTACTTTTTACTATATAACAATGATTCATATTGACACATCTGTTGCACCTAGTGCAATTGAAGTGATTTTAATCTTACCATGTTACCTCAGAAATCTCATATAAAAGCACTTGCCATCACACTGTTATCATTATTAACTAAAACTATTAAAAACATTCTTGTTAATTCAAATAAAGCTAAAAACTAAATATAAATATTAGATGAAAAAATGTAAATACAAATTATAAATGTTTGCCTTGCCAAGTAACTGACGTGTTTAGGTTGAAGCACTAAAATGAAACTAAATCACAAATTAATTTTATTGACCAAAATAGTAATATTTAAATAACAAAGTATTAAAATGACAACAAAATGTTAAGATAAAAGCTAATTCCAAATATATAAATAAAAAATAATACTAAAATAACTGCTACGTGTGTTGTAAAGTGTGTTGTTAACTTTGATGAACATATTTTGCCAGATTTAAGTCATTACGACCTTTGTAATTTGTATTTTGGGGACACATTAAACTAGTTTTAGTCTTTGGAATGTAATTCGAGTTTATTTTCAGACATTGAATAGGTTTTGTGCTTATTTTGCGTATAATAAACGTAAAGCAAAGATAATTAGTATGGGATTACTATGCATAATTAGTAATTATTGAAATTATGCATCACTGTCCCTTTAAAAATTGATATAGCGCCGAAAACGTCCATCCGCTCGCACAAGCGCTCACTGAAATACATTCCCCGGGAAACAAAGACTAGCTTTCATTAGACTTAACCTTAATTAAATTTACGCGTGTCAGCCTAGAGGTCAAGGACAAACTCGAAGGTTAAAATACACACACGTTATGTCTGCACGACATAGAAACAAAGAGCTATTAAAAGCAACATTCAAATAATATTCAAATAAGAAAACGATATTGACCTTACCAACATGGCGCCCGCTGCACGGCGTTTTTGCTTTGATTGTGAAACAGTTGCATAAACTCTCCTTCAAAATAAATAATAATTAAAAAAAAAACTGTCAGCCAAACACCTGATCAGCCACACATCACCGAAAACACTCCACGATAACATGTTTTCAGCAACTATCGCACGAAAGGTACGTTTGTTTGCTTTGCATTCATATGTGGCGACAAGTTTTAAAGATCACATTTGACCTCATGTGTCTGAAGTGAGATGACAAGGTCCTCTTTCTGCAGCCCATCATACTAATTTCATACAGCTAATGTATAACATCCAAATAAACGCAGGGGTTTGGATAAATTGTTTAGCTGGATTTTTATCCTGTTGTCCTATTTTAAATGAGCAGCAAGGGCAGATGAGGACGCTTACGCTAACTGTACTCTGAATTCATACACAAGGCTAATTTCACTCTTTATACTAGTTTACATAATTAGTTTTTTTTAGAAGACAATGTCCTGAGCAGGTATTTTTTACTTGTTTATGAACATCTAATGTTACAGATTATTCACCTCTTGAGACCTAATTTTGTACGTTTATATATAAATTTATTGAGATGCACCTATATATATATATATATATATATATATATATGAACAAACCAGGGTTATTATAGTTAACTAAAGCTATACATTTCCAGGTGGTTCATTCTGTTTGCCGGGCATCACTGCGTCCAGCTGTCAGCTCAGTGATTTCTCGGGGATACCGTGGTGATGCTCCAGAACCAACCATCATTGAGATCCCTAGGCCTCCGTGGCAGGAGAGGACAGGAGAATCCCTGGCGATCAAGAGAAAGAGACTCCTGTACGAGAGCCGCAAGAGAGGCATGCTGGAGAACTGCATCCTTCTGAGGTCAGCAGGTCAAGAACACATCTAGATAAATGCCACCGACTCAACAGACAGCTAAACTTATTCTAGTCTTGGCAACAACATATAATATTGTCTAAGTGTATCTAAGTATGTTCAGGATGAATTCTAATGAGCTGTATACACTGAATACTATGTGTGTGTGTATATATATACTGTATATCTTGATGTACGAAAATAACTAAATTGGAAATAAAAATGAACACAAACTATATACACATTACAAAAACTACTTTACAAAAATAAAACAAAATTACTAAAATTAAAACGAAAACAGAAGATATAAAAATAACAATTAAATAAAAATATGAATAAAGACTATAACAGTATCTCCTGATGTGATTTTAACAGTATCTCAGTGATTTTAAAGATAAAATATAAAAAATAAAATAATACTGTTACATATGAATTAATATGGTAAAACTTTACAATAAGGTTCCATTTGTTAACATTGGTTAATAGATTAACTAACAATAAGCATTTGTTACAGTATTTATTTAATAATCTTTGTTGAGATTACTTCATAAAATACAACTGTTCATTATTAGTTCATGTCTATTAAATAATATTAACAAATACAACTTTTGATTGTAATAATCTATTAGTGAATATTAATACTAAAGTAAATGTAATACGTTTATTTTTCATTGTTAGTTTATGTTAACTAATAGTTAGCTAATGTTGACAAATGGAACCTTATTGTAAAGTGCTACCATTATTATTATTAATCATATTAACTTTTTTTTTTAAGTTTAAAAACAAAAATAAGCATAATATTTATTACTACATACTATATAACTACTCTGACTGTGACTTTTTTTTTGTTACCAGCCTTTTTGCTAAGCAGTACCTGAACACAATGAGTGAATCTCAGTTAAAGCAGTATGACAGACTCATCAATGAACCCAGCAACGACTGGGACATCTACTACTGGGCAACAGGTATGTATGAACGGACAAACTAAACAGATAGAAGAGATGAACAATGGTGCACAGCTCAGGCATTCAGTTGAAATCTAAATCAAGAGTTTGACTTGATTTTATCCATTGATTTTTTTCTTTGTAATAACATGCACTGGTTTATCACACACAATAAGACCAGGAATGTGTTTCTAAATACGGTCTTCCTCCCATCAGAGGCTCAGCCGACACCTGATGTGTACCAGAGCGAGGTGATGGACATGCTCAAAGAGTTCGCCAAGAACAAGGACATGGAGCAGCGTCTAGATGCCCCTAATCTGGAATATCTGGACAAGAGCAGTTAAAACTCGCCCTTCTGCCAGAGACTGTCATAGAGAAGCAGAACTGAGCTCATACGAACACATCTTATATAAGAGGACAGACACCTGAGACCTATTCAGAGTCATTTTAAAGGTGCCTGGGATTAAATATTACAATAGCGACTATAAAACGCACATCATATATTGGACAGTTTGCATGTACACATAAATAAAATAACTGTCATCATAAAAAGCTGATCCTTTGATTCATGTTAATATATACTTTAAATAAACTTACATTTTCTACATATGTATAAAATAAGTTTATTTAAAATGCCTATATATATGTGTGTGTACAATTCATTTTAAATAGAATTATTAAAATATATATAATGTAAAATGATCAATTATATACTTTATATATAAATATTTCAATTAAATTAAATAAATTATATATACAGTAAACTATATATATATATATATATATATATATATATAT
>NW_015627897.1:1128680-1133809 GCF_001515625.1 Sinocyclocheilus rhinocerous | reverse complement strand
AAACAAACTGCAATTCTGATTTTGATTAAACACTGTAAAAGTGACTGTGATGTGAAAATATCAGATGTATTAAAGTTTGTTCTAATCGATGACTGTGGTGTTTATGTTTCAACGGGTTTATAACAACCACAGGAAGAGTATTTTTAAATATTATTGTCAATTTAATATATTATTTCTGTTTGTCTTTTTCACGACATGACATGGAAGTGAAGTTGCATGAAGTTCCTTCGATTAAAGGTTTTTACAGTACTTTGCTACAGGTATTGAAAAGTTCACAGCGTGAATCATGTTATTTTCTCAAAGGGGTCATATGATGCTGCTAAAAATAACATTATTTTGTGTATTTGGTGTAATGAAATGTGTTTATGCGGTTTAAAGTTAAAAAAACACATTATTTTCCACATACTGTACATTATTGTTTCTCCTCTATGCCCCGCCTTTTTGAAACGCGTCGATTTTTACAAAGCTCATCGGTCTGAAAAAGCAAGGTGTGCTGTGATTGGCCAGCAACGGTCCTCCATAAAATGTGCTGCACACATCTGAATATTTGGGTTGAAGTGTTCTGGTACAGTGTTGTAAATACAACTTAACCACTGATTTCTAGTCGTGTCCTCTTTTAGGGGGGCGTGGCAGAGTCTTAACTTTGATAAAGAATATCTCTTTGGTTTTGAGACTTTAGTCTTTGCAACTTTACAGATCTTCTTTATGCACCAAGAGCTTGTAACACTCCAAAGAGAAAGGAAAAATTGAAATCGCATCATATGACCCCTTTAACTTTTATAAAGAATGTCTCTTTGGATTTGAGACTTTAGTCTCTGCAACTTTACAGATCTTCTTTATGCACCAAGAGCTTGTAACACTCCAAAGAGAAACGAAAAATTGAAATCGCGTCTTATGACCCCTTTAAGTAGCTCAGTTTACAACAAATTAGGGTGTATTCAAAGCTCATGCACTAGGTTGTGCTAATGCACCATTGAGGTTTGATATCGCTGAATAGAACAGACTGATTACCTCTATTTATGTAGTTCTAATTTAAAATAATTGACATTGATTTGTCCATACACAAGATGAGAGACCCTGAGCCTTGAATTCAAGATTTAAAAGGGCTTTATGCACAAAAGAGACCTGGTGAGATCTGAAAGGGTCACTTCAGACAAGAATGTGGTTGTTGCTGGTCAAAAATATTATCTCAAGATGCATTTAAAAATGTTTGTAGCTATTTCATTGCATTTTGTTTTTCATTAATGCAATGGCATACAGACACACAGATAGATAGATAGATAGATAGATAGATAACATACACAATATATACTGTTAGATATAGATAAATAGATAGATTTTTTTTTAATCTCCATCCAACTATGTTTTGGGATTGGATCAAAGTCTAACGTGTATTTTGAACTATCTCTACCAGAAGATGGCAGACTTTTCCTTGCTAATGAGATGAATGTAAAGAGATGTGCAGCCGCAGCGACTAATGCAGTTCCTCCCTGTTGAAACGCATCCAAGTATTTTGACTAATGGAGTCTTTGTCATCATCATCACACTCAAGCAGCTCGCTTCGCGCCAAAACAGATCCGACACTGCCCTGAATGCTGAGGTACACAGACGTCAAAGGGCATACCAAGATTTGACGGCAGTGAGCTTGTAGTCAGTCATGACAGTTTTCGCCTTTAAGCGAGCGTTGTCCCAGATATGTGTCTGTACCTGTGTACCCTGCATTTCTGAAAATGACTAAACACAGCCGCTTTCCCTGCTAAAAAGCACAGATAGCCTACCACTGGGCCGTGCTTCATTCACATAATGGGTTCCAGAGTGAATACCAATAAATCACAATTTCTTAAGAAAAAGACAGATCATGGTTCTTCATTGGAATCTATAAATAAACTCTAACTTCAATAGAACCTTTTTAATGCACAAAATGTTCTTTAGATTTTTAAGAGGTTCTTTTAAAGACCCAGTGTGGTGAAAATCAAGCTTTTAACATTGTTTGCATGTTTATCTGGTGGTTTCAGTATAGATGCTTAAAGACAAACCACATGCAAATTCATCAGTCAACACCACTGTTGAGCATTTTCTCCATAAAACTGCAGTCTCAAAAATGCGGAACCAATTCTGACAGCTTTCATTTTGGGGCTTTTCATATAATTAGCAAACAGTTTCTACCGGAGTATGTTGATTTTTACAAGCTATGTTTCTGGAATGGCAAACGGGAACCTGGTTTGCGAACCAGTATGTTCTATATTATGAATGTGTGTAGTATAAATGTAATCTGGACGTACTACATTCGCCATGATTTCATTGTGACGTGACCTGCAGTGTCGCTTCACTGCCATTCACAAATCCTCTCCTGTTACCTCATGGGATAGTGAAGTGCCTACTCTTTTATGAGTACTGTGAATTCGGACATACTTCTTTTGTCACATAGGCTACTCTGTTTTCACCTACTATATAGTACTCTTTTTCACCTACTAGATATGTAGTAGGCAAGTATGCGATTTTGGATGCAGCCCAACTCTGAACACCTAGCAATAAAAAAAGCACAATGCCTTAGCACTGACAATATAGGCAAGCAACAGCCATATTGTTTTACAGAAAATGTAAAAGTTCACTGTCTAACTGTTATTTTGAGATAATGTATGCTCTGCACATCACCCTAAATCCTGGACAGGAACATGAAGGGAGGGTGAAATTGTCATATAGCTTTAGAAAGGAACTGCTATAACTGTTGCCAAGCCATATAAAGCCACAGAAAAGGAAGAGGACATGGTGGAGGAAGAAGCGGAAAATATACAAAGAAAAATTAGAGAAAAAAAGTGCAGAATGTCAAAGGCAAACATACTGTATAGCTGTTCAAAAGTTTGGGGTTAGTAAGATTTTTTTTATGTTTTTGAAAGTCTTCACCAATGCTCATCAAGGCTGCATTTAAAAATACAGTAAAATAGTAAAATGTTATTACAATTTAAAAGAATGCATTTCTATATGAATATACTTTAAAACTTAATTTATTCCTGTGATGCAAAGCTGAATTTTCAGCATCATTACTCCAGTCTTCAGTGTCACATGATCCTTCAGAAACTTCACTCACCGGCAGAAACAAAAATTGGCGCCTACGCCCGTGTGCACTGTTTGAAATTGTGTAAATAGCACAAATAAATAAATAGAACAAAGATAGAAATTGGAAGTTTTTTTCAAGTTTGTAGGCCTAGGTGTCCAGGTACAGAAACCCAATCATCAAATGTAAAATATCATTGCATAGTCTTCACTGTATAATTTTAAATATAGATTAATTCTTGTTAAAACTACAAATTAATTCAGTAAAGAGCAGTGAGTGATTTTCTCTATTTAAATTTTTTGGATTAATATTAAGGACACCGACAGCAGCTATATATGTAACATTTGGTAACACTTTATTTTAAGGTGTCTTTGTTACACGTTATATGTACTTACTTTTATAATAACAATTAATTATGCACAATTACATGCAAGTAACCCTAAGCCAAACCCTAATCCCAAACCTAACTATATAGTAAGTACATGTAGTTAATTAATATTACCCGGTACTTAAATATATAATTACACTGTAACAAGGACACCTTAAAATAAAGTGTAACTTAACATTTAAAGGCACTATAAAATAAAGATCATTATTATTATTACTATACCAGTGGTTCTTAGTTTGGTTTTACACTGTACATCAAGTGGACACAGTACATTGTTAATTGTATACTTGTAAACAAAAATCAAACCTTTAAACTTATGAATATCACCATAAACTGCATAAGTCTAATAATATGCATCATTGTTAATATGACATAGGCTGAATTTGAAAACTAACCATTGTAAATGCAGAAATAACAGCAGAAGTGTGATTTACCACATGAACATACAAGGAAAAACATCAATGAGATTCAGTATAAGTATAAGGACAGCTGCATGGCTTCATTTTACTCAGTGTCTTACATCTAGTCAGCGGTTTTTGATTATAAGTGTATAGTTTAGAGTTTGCTTGAATCAGTTTTATATCTTTGACCTGCTTTCACTGTGAAAAACATCTGAGACCTTGTTGTTTTATAAAGGACACACTCAAATATACTTTTGCGAGAGGCTGGTAGCTGGTATGCATTCACACACGCACGCACGCACGCACACACACACACACACACACACACCTCTCAGACAGAGAGACTGTGTGATACCTCTGCCTTTATATAGCATTGAAAGGGCCTGCTGTGTGATCTCACTGACCTCTGCCATCTGTCTCTATGGAGATGAGGAGAAATGGAGCCGGCCAGAGCTGCTGCGTAACACGTCCACATATAACCACTGAAGACATCTACACTGCATGCAGCCCAACCCACCAACACTACAAAAACACGCACATAAAAGTGTTATCTGAAGGTACTGTGTAGGTTTTTGCAGAAATATTCAACATGTTCTGAGAGCTGCATTAAAAAAAAACATTTTAGGAACAAAAATTCGTCATACTTTTTCCATTGTATAATGTGCGTGGTACAGGGTTATTATCACTAAATAAAACTAAAACCATAAAATAATTAAAAACGTCAAACAAAAGAAACGTTAACTGAAATAAAATACAATCTTAAAAAAATATAAATAAATAAACCTAATTTATTTCAGCTATAGTTGGCAAGGCAATATTTCTCATTTTCATTTTGCACATTTAACAAAGTACTAAAATTTGTAAAACTGAAATTAGTAAAACTGTAAAACTGAAAGAAACACACACACACACACATACACACACACACACAAACTCAAACTCAAACTAATATGTACAAAAGACTAAAAACACACAACGAAATCACAAAAAATTTACTAAAATGAGTGAAAACAGGAAATATAAACATAAAATCAATTTCTAAATATTAACAAAAATATAATAGAATATCAATGATAATAAAATAACACTGGCATGGTATAGATGAATTATTATATATTTAAAGCTCCAGTCCGTAACTTTTTTTGGTTAAAAATGATCCAAAATCAATATTTGAGCAAGTACATAACCAGCCAGTGTTCAAAACTATCGCCTTACTTTAGCCCGATTCACAACGGTTAGCTTATAATAATGTTTTCTAATTTGAGTGGTACGGGTAGGTTTTCGC
>NW_015627897.1:1128145-1128493 GCF_001515625.1 Sinocyclocheilus rhinocerous | reverse complement strand
AAATCTTTGCATCATTTAAAATAAGTTTTTGGATTTGTGCAGACCTCTTTTGTGCGTGCAACGTTTCACTAGCTTGCTCACCTGATGCCCTGCCCTCAGTGCTCTCTAAATGCCAAAGGCTCCCTTGCTCAACACAACCCAGCGTTACAATATGCCATAATTCCAGCCAATCAGAGACGAGGCTGCTAAATTCTTATTGGCTGCCTTGACAACCAATAACAACATTCCTGGACAGCAGAAGAGGAAAAATACAGTGCATGCATAATTATTATGCAAGTTGATATTCTGATCATATTTTTTTCCAAGCACATTTTACCAATTCCAAACAACATCAATCTTAATAACTAC
>NW_015627897.1:1124305-1128132 GCF_001515625.1 Sinocyclocheilus rhinocerous | reverse complement strand
AAGGTGAAGAATTAGGTGTGAAATCACCAGGAACCATTTAGTCTCCAGCGCCACAATTTTCCAGAACTGCAACCTACCTGGAGTCTCAAGAAGTACAAGGTGTCAGGTTCTTAGAGACTTGTATAGAATCAGAAAATGACCCCTACTTAATAAGAATCACATACTGAAGTGTAGTAAAATACTTGAAGAATGACTTTTTATATATACAGTGGGTACGGAAAGTATTCAGACCCCCTTACATTTTTCACTCTTTGTTATATTGCAGCCATTTGCTAAAATCATTTAAGTTAATTTTTTTTCCTCATTAATGTACACACAGCACCCCATATTGACAGAAAAACACAGAATTGTTGGAATTATGGCATTTTGTAAGGCTGGGTTGTGTTGAGCAAGCCAGCCTTTGGCATTTAGAGAGCACTGAGGGCAGGCATCAGGTGAGTAAGCTAGTGAAACGTTGCACGCGCAAAAGAGAAGGACTGCACACATCCAAAAACGTATTTTAAATGCAAAATTGATTTTAGTGCGCTCTAAATATTTTTTCTTTGCGAAACGAACATTTTCTCCACAAAAACTCAGATCGCGCGTGTGCAAAATGCACTTTTGTGCATTTTGCACGCGCTTGATCACCTCTAAAATGCCGAATTGTGGCAGAGATCTAATCCTATAGACTTGTTACTTACTTGTTCAGATGGCAATATATGGTGAAAATTCTTATTTTGGTCATATTCCAAGACGTAGGCTAGAATCTGTGATTGTGACTGGCCACACATACTCTTCAGGACATTAGATTAATCCGCGCTGGAGCCGTGCCGACTCACAACCCATGCAAGCTAGATAATTCCGCACACAGCTGCAATTCCAGGTTTTCAAACAGAGATGGCGACAAAGAGGCAAAACTACGGACTACAGCTTTAAGTAATACCATGCCTCTGTATGGAGATTAATCAAGGCATGTGCAAGGCATTATATTTAATGTAAACTAAAACCATTAAAAAATTAAATTGAAATAAACATATGTTAAACTTATTTCAGCTATATATAGTTGCCAGGTGAATATTTCTCATTTTTATTTTGTTGATGTACTAAAATAACAATGATAAAAATAAATTAAACAAAAACTGAAATAAAGATGAATAAAAACTATATAGATATAGAAAAGAAAAACTTAAAATAAATAAAAATAAAAATAAATCTGAAATAATGCATAAAAACTATATAGATACATAGAAAATTACTAATGAAAATGGCAAAAACACAATAAAATTAGTCAAATTAAAATTAAACGGAAAATATAAAATGCGAAGTTTTTGTTTTCCTTGGTTTCCCCACCCGTGGCTATGGAATTCTCCGCCCTAGCTCGCCTTGAACTCCCCTTCTACGAGTACGCCAGGGAGTTCTGCAAGCTCGCCGCGGTGACGGCGTTAAAGGACGTTAGAGGACGCCGTCCTCAATCAGCTGTTCTGGCTCGGGGCCAACTACCATCGCCCCGTGGACCTCCCAGACACCACTGGACTAAGTTGGAGGGAAGGTGTCTTCCGGTGTCTGGGGAGTGTCCAGTCCCGAGCCAGAACCAGTCTGCCGCCATCCGCGGCTCCCCCAAGTCAGCCAGCAGTTCCCGAGTCAAGTCAGCCGGCAGTTAATGTGTCAAGCCCAAAGGACGTTAATGTGTCAAGACCAAAGGACGTTAATGTGTCAAGCCCAAAGAATGTTAATGTGTCAAGCCCAAAGGACGGTAATGTGGCAAGCCCAAAGGACCTTAATGTGGCTAACCCACCAAGTGTTCATGTGGGCCCAGTGTCGGTTCCAGCCCCAGTGCCTGCTCCTCGTAAGTGCCTTCCAGAGCGCCCCCCAGTGCCCGCTCCTCGTAAGCGCCTTCCAGAGCGCCCTCAAGTGCCCGTTCACCCAGAGCTCGCTCCAGTGTCGGCTCCAGCCCCAGAGCTCGCTCCAGTGTCGGCTCCAGCCCCAGAGCTCGCTCCAGTGACGGCTCCAGTCCCAGAGCTCGCTGCAGTGCCGGCTCCAGCCCCAGGGTCAGGGTAGCGCTTCGAGGAGCGAGCTCCAGTGCCAGCTCCTCCTGATCCCCCGTTAAGCCCAGGGAGGGCTCCTGATCCCCCGTTAAGCCCAGGGAGGGCTCCTGATCCCCCGTTAAGCCCAAACAACATTGGACCCCATTGACTTTCATTGTAAGGACAAAAACATTTCTCAAAATATCTTCTTAATTTAGACAGAAGGAAGAAAGTCATACAAGTTTGGAAGAACATGAGGGTGAGTAAATGATGACAGAATGCTTATTTTTTTTTACATGAAATATCCAGTTAGAAGTTTGTTCAACTCACTAAACCCACATATGAGCAATACTAACTAACTACTTCCGATCTTAACAGCGTCTCCAAGGTTTCTGGCAGCCCTCTTCATGGAGCTCTAGACATCAGCTGGTGGGCGTCTCCTCAAGTTAAAAACAGCTTCTGCACTAACCAGCATCTTGTGCGCAAACTCTTTACATAAATGTTCAGTATCCATGGAGAAACCATTATGCAATTGTATTTCTTGCACCAGTGATTGGCTGCGTCTCCACCTGTCTGTTTCCCTTGATCACTTCCCAAAACTTCTCCTTTGTTTTTGTGTACACAATCTGCATTTCCGTTTTCCTAAACACACACACACACCTGTGGATTTAAGGGTAATAGTGTTGAAAGCACGCGGCAGATTTATGCATTTGCCTACAGCTTGTTTGGTGTGTGGATCAGCGGTTCGCCCACACATCTCTCTGACATGTTCCTGTCATCCTCCACCGCGGCGAGCATGTGCGTGGTCTGTGTTTGAGTCGTGACAGCTGTGTATTTCATCGTTTGCCCTCGTCTCGCTCAAAATTGCTCCTCTATTTCTCTCTATCCACATATATGCAAAACTCTTTGCTTGGTTTGCTGGAGTAAACTGCGTTAATGTTCCTCTAGTGCTCATTAAACACACAACAGAGTCAGATGTGAGTGGTCACATGGCAAACCCAGGGTTGCCTCTCCATGTGCAACACCTAAAATCAACATGAAATCAAAATGGACAAGACGTTCCTGATCTTATTGAGCATAATTCATCAGTGCACGTTATTCCACAGAAAGAAAGAATATCTTTGGAATAACACGCACTTGATCACCTCTAAAATGACTTTTATTTTTTATTTGATGAATTGTTCTTACTTTTCAACTCCTTTTCTCTAATTACTTGTCTCCATTCTGTTACGGACACCCAGTTTTCATGATCTAAAACCTAACTTTCTAGGAAATACTGTATATCAGCTTTGGATGTACAGTGGGTTCTTCTCATGAACAAAATCATCTGATTTCAATTATTTTTCCTAGACAATGAGATCAAATGGAAACATTTATTGCATCTTTGATTTGTCTCCTGAGAAAATGACTCCAGCAATCTCACGTGTGTCTTTGAGACCCGCAAAATCTCAGGCTGTGCTCAGACTTGCCAAGATACCAAAGACGAAGTCAAATATCTCAATACAAACTCAAACATTTCTCATTAAAGTCTTCCAAGAGCAAATTATCGGAGCTTCACTCTGTCAGTTGTTGTCTCATTTGTGCCTGCTTTTACTTTCAAGACATTTTAGGATAAACATCTTAGACAGTCAATAGTCCAATTTGGACAGTAATTATTTCTCATGGGGGTGTTAACTACTTTCATCATTTACAGGGGTTAATCTGTGATTTTATTGCTTTTAATACTAAACAACTAAATATTCACAAGATGAAGGTTGGAATTTGAATTTATTCATCCCCAATTGATTTCGCAGCCATTTTACTTCCATAATTTGAAAAAATTAA
>NW_015627897.1:1120629-1124194 GCF_001515625.1 Sinocyclocheilus rhinocerous | reverse complement strand
TACTTCCAAAATTTGAAAAAATTAAACCCCCCCCCCCCCCGAAATATTCACAAAATGTATGATTAAACTATATTTTTATCTGTCCACTCAGCATTTTCACAACCCATTTTACTTCCATAAAGTGACAAATTTCCAAATACAGCCTTAACAAAATATTCACAAATTGTAGGATCTTCCCATCTATTTTGCAACCCATTTTATCTCAATAATCTGAAGTCCAATAAAGTGCATCAATCCATCACAAAAATACTCCACACACCTCCGGGGGTTAATAAAGGCCTCCTGAAGTGATTGATGCATTTGTGTTAGAAAAATATCCATATTTAAAACCTTTAAACCGTAATCTCTATGTCTAACTGTCGTACATGAGAGTGGCGTTCCAGCGGATGACGTAGGCTTAGCGTAAGCTTCGGTGCAGAATATGCTAGTCTTGCGAGAACCAAGTTTTTTGTGACCATTGTTTTGCTTTGCTCTCTCCTCTGCGCTTCCGAGTTCGTCACATCCACTGGAACACCACTCTCGTGAACAACAGTTACCGGAAGCTAGAGACTGAGGTTTATAAAGTTTAAATATGGATATTTTTCTTACACAAACACACTGATTTGCTTCAGAAGGCCTTTATTAACCCTCTAGAGCCGTGTGGAGCTCTTTTTGTGATGGATGGATGCACTTTTTTGGACTTCAAAATCTCAACACCCATTCACTGCCATTATAAAGCTTGGAAGAGCCAGTACCTTTTTTTTTTTAGATATAACTCCGATATTCGTCTGAAAGAAGAAAGTTATATACACCTAGGATGGCTTGAGGGTGAATAAATCATGGGGTAATTTTCATTTTTGGGTGAACTATCCCTTTAAATACCAGAATGGTGTCAGATGGTTGAAGAGGAGAAGTTTAAAACAAAGCATTTTGGATGTCAGCTGAAAGTAAAAGTTGTTTTAGGTGCAAAGTTATTTCATTTTGATAAAAGGTTATGAAGACCCTTTCTTATTTGGAATAATGTGCACAGATAAATTGTGCAGGAACTGTATTAAGAAAGTAATAGCATCAATTTCAATCTCCATTATGTTCCCTGAGTTATGAAAGGGCGAAAAAGCAATAAAGCTTTCCTCTGGGTGCATCCATTTGTATTTTTAAAGTATTTTCTACTCCTGATGTGCGTCAGCGAGGACAGGTGTAGTGCCCTGGATGACCGTCATGAGATGAAAGCCATTCCTCACAAACTAAAAGAGGATATGTGTTTTCCACCAATTTCTGTTTATTAGTTTCAACTTCATTCTCTTTCAACAAAAGACAGACGAAAACTCTGATTCATTGCGGATGCTGGTAGCACTGTTGAAGGGTTACAATTTGGGTCATTGTAAATGAATCAGAAAAACCCAAGAGTCAATTTACGGCAAAAAAGGTGGTGCAACATTGCAACAATTCTCTTATTTTGTTGAGTCAGAACACACACGCTCACACATAATTTCTTTTTTGTATATTTTTCTAAAAAACCCTACAGAACATTAGATTTGTGCAAAGACAAAATCAGATCACACAATATAACAAAAACAAGTTAAAGAAAGAAACAAAAACAATTCTATCATAGAATTACTAGCGTAATTACCTTTTTAAGCAAAGTGAACTCATTCTCTCAACTTATAAATCAAGAGACTCCAAGAAATGTGTCAGTTTCCTTCTTTTATATACATCTATTTACACTGTACATTTATGCCAAAATAAATCATCGGTATGTCAAATCATATTGTGCACACCACAGAGATGCTGAGAAACGTCAGGGGTCTTGGTCAAAACTCCCCAGGTAACATTAATTTTTACAAGCACGCACACAAGTTCACACAACGTAATAAACATAAATAATACAAAACAGGTGACAAAAATTCAGACATGTAACAGAAAACTTCCATCGTTTGATGCTTTATCGAGTCACAAATTAAACCATGAATTCATGCGACGGTCCTGCTTACAAGTCCAAATGCACAAATCCACACTCATTTTCATCCATCTTCTGTTTTCACTTTAGTTACTTCTTTGAACCCACGTTCAACGACTGAGAAACACAGTACACATAGTTTGTTTTTAGGTCTTGCTCTCACTTTGGTCTGTTTTTTGGCCTTTAAACTCTTGCCTCCCACACTTTCTCTGTGTCTTTGAGGACGCATCTGTCACAGCGTGTTAGTCGGGGGGAGGACAGGCTGCGAGAAACGTCTGGCAGTGATATTCCCGTCTAACGTGGGCTCTGGCATATGGAGGGGAGAAAGGTGATGGATGTTTCACTTCCTGAAGCACTGCGTGTGTGTTTGTATGAACGGATGTCCTAACCCTGAAGTTAACCCTTAAAATGAAATATTGCTTATCTACAGTACATTACCTTATGTTTTCAAGTAAGAAGTTTTGTCGTCTGTCATAATAAGTATATTATAGTGTAATATTCCTAATTAAACGGTTGACATGGTAACAATTTGAATTCTTCCCTTTCTATATCTGCCTTTTCTCTGTTACGTAAGTAACACATTAAGAGGTGACAGAAATCGCAAGCAAACGCAGCATACAAAATATTATTCGAAAAGCAAAATGTGAGAGTATTGCTATTATATCCTGCAGACCTGCCATTTATAACTCATCCTAATGCTGCCTTCAAGTCATGCCGGAATGATCGTGTTTACCAGATGAGACCGTATGAACAGCATCGCAATGTCGCAACTAGCGTAATTATTTTCATTGAGCACCGACTTTGTGAGTTGAGGGCATGTTGATTCAAGAATTCTGCCAGAAGCTAATTGCTATCATAATAAGCTCTAATTGTGAATGTTGATGGTACAATTCGGTTTGTACGCGTTTTGTGTACTGTTCATGAAAAATAACCAAAAAGCTTATTACAAATGAATACTCATTTAACCGTTTTATGAGCTGACAGGTTTGTGCAACTTAATTACATTTCCCATTATTCTCTAAAGCAGGACGTTTAGAAACATTTTTGTCAGCTGAACATCTTTGACCTAAAATGTGTTCTTAAAATACCCCTGAGATTTTAGGAGAAAACATTCAAATAATCAGCAATTGAAAAATATATTCAAATGTTCCCGGTTTTGTGATATAGCATGGTCACATGATAGACAGGTAAACAAATACCTATCTCTCTCTCTCTATATATATTTATTTTTTAATTTTTAAAATATGTATATATTTGACATTTAATTATTAGCTTTTCATTAACTTACAAACCCTATTTTGTGAAACCCTGCTCTAAAGCATCAATACACATTTTCATCCAAGTTAACTTGTGCAATAAAAAAAAAATAAAAATTAAATAAAAATTTAAAACAACAGTTGTGAATATTGCAATAATTGTGAACAAAAAAGTGGAGTTTTGTTTATCACGTTTGCTGATCAAAATTATTTTTGCAATATTCATATTATTTTATAGAGCTGCTTTCTTAAATGTAATACATTTTATGATTAATAAAAATTAATAAAACATACCCTCTATATGTAGTATACTGTATATATATATATATATATATATATATATATATATATATATGTGCAGTATACAATAAAA
>NW_015627897.1:1116696-1118102 GCF_001515625.1 Sinocyclocheilus rhinocerous | reverse complement strand
GTATATATATATATATATATATATATATATATATATATATATGTGCAGTATACAATAAAATAGTGGTGTGCATATTAAAAATTAATTATATATACTGTTACACAAAAATAATTAAAATGAATACTAGATTAATTTTCTGATGTGGATCTAATATATTTAGCAAATGTTAGTAATTTCCATAATTTTACCGTATAAAAAATGTATCCTCCTCAAGTGAGCTTATATGCTTTTAATGCCATTTTCTTGCCGTTTTCATTCAAGAATTTAATGTAATACCCCAAATTTCACTTAAAAATGTGTCGATGTGTGGAAATCCAGGTATTTGTATTTTATTTTGTCGCAAAAACTTACTGAAGTTAATTTTATGACTATTTTATTTCAACTAAAATCATGCTGTATTTCGCAGGAAGACTTGAAGGCAGCATAAGCACGATAAGGAATCAATCGAATGACCGCTGTAATCCAAATCCTCAACACATACACAAATACAGACAGCGACAGACGCACACAAACACACACACACACACACACACTAAGCCAAAGACGCACAAACAATCACATGACTTGCGTTATATTTTCCTGCTTCTGCTCTTTTTCTTTAGTTAACTTCTAAATTGCACGTCTTATTTTGGAGGGACACTAAGAACTTCTTCAGCCCTTTTGAAAATGAAAAGAAAGGAAGTGTGTTTTGGCAGCGTTTAACTCACATTGGCAGTGTCATTGCATACTGGTTAAGTGGTTGATGCAATCCTCTGCAAGATGTGTACGTTACATGAGGAATGCTAGTTTAGATAAAAGGATTTCTGTGGTTCTGCTTCTATCTGCCGACACACAGGCTTCAAACACTCACTCCTATCTTGTCTATCACGCTTCGCTTTGAAAGAAGAATCAGTATAGTACTCTACACAAGTACACAAATGCTTTGGCAAAAGCATTGCAAGCACGACGTCCTGATATAAATACTTATGCTGGGTTCTGTAGCAGTAATAAACATCAGATGTTTGCGTCAATAAACCGCATGTGAAACAGGAAACTGACCATAGTGCCTCTTGTCGTAACACTACGAATGCTGCGTGTTTTTGCATTGTGTTACTGAGGTCCTGTTTACACTTGGTGTTAAGATGCATTTTTGTTGACCTAATTACAATTGGATGATGTTAAACTGTTGTAAATGGGATCTACAATATTTAGAGCTTTTCCACTTTCAAAAACACAACTAGATGAGACAAAACAAAGCATGCCGCTTCACTAGTGCATCGCAAATCTCACTGCGATTTAGAGGCTGCAAAAGCAGTACTGTCAAAACATTGGAAGAACAACTTATCTTCATTGACAGAGAAAATGCAAAGCGACGAGACACAATCACAGCCAATTAAAAACTAGGCCTGTCACAATAATCAATATAT
>NW_015627897.1:1111974-1116580 GCF_001515625.1 Sinocyclocheilus rhinocerous | reverse complement strand
AAGTTTGTTGTCATTTGGAAGTGTGTAGGCCTTCTTGCATTATTATGCTGTTACATTATGATTATACTGTATATTCAGTGGCATAAAATGGTCTTTAATATGACAATAATATCGCTTATCGCAATTATTTCTGGGGCAATATATCGCACAACAAAAAGTTGTAATCGTGACAGGCCTATTAAAAACCATTTGATATTTTGGGTTCAGTATACTGTAAGTTAAACTTTACTGACAACATTTGGGGCCTAATGTATATTAATATGAAAAATAATAATAAATCACAGTTTCAAGACAAACATTTGTAGAAAGGAATAATGTGGCGAAATCATCTTTCAGTTTTGATTATCACAATAAAAATAAATATAATAAAATTACATGCATTTTGTGATTTAATAAATATTTTAATTTAACACGAATAATTTAATAAAACATTTTGAGCTTTCAACTTCTTACAGAGGTAGTCGAAAATGCATTTAATCGGATTGCTTTCATCATGACTATATAGATTTTATTAATATTTTGAGTCAGTTTTTATTTTTATATTTTTTGTTTTCATTTAAGTTAGTTTAGTAATGTTGGTGTGTTTTTGTCATTTTTAGTCTATATACGTATCTGCTTCAAATTAAACTTGGTAACTAGTAAGTAGTTGAAGGAAAAAGTTATATAGGCCTATATATGAAGAGTTAATTTGCAAAAACCGATAAAAACCACTTTAAAAAAAAAAAGAGCTGATTGCCGTGCATTATTCTCCACATATAGCGCGATCTGAACCCTAAACATATATAAACTTTTATTTTAATTAACGTTTATTTTATTCCAAGTCACAAAACTGTTTTTATGGTTTTAGTTTTAATTCAGTTTTAGGTTGTTAACTATAATAACGCTGGTGTATGTAGTCGAATGCAATCAATCCAGACTTTGCAATGCCTAAAAACACCGATTACGATCAAAATCTGTTACCGTTCATATCCTTTTCATTCACTTCCTTTCACGGCTTCCATGGCATGTAATGACTTCCTTCATTTAATCGTATTTGTGTGCCATTCTCAGCGCTTCTGCGAAACTAATGTAGCAAGTGACGAAATAAAAAGGGAGGGTCTAGATGAAATCAGAACACAAGCTATCATAGGAAATGCATTTAAATGCAGGAGTAAACTATAATGCATCTTGACAGACCACTTGTGATTACATCATTGAAAACGCATCTTAATACCAGGTGGAAGCAAGGCCTGAAGCATTCAACAAACAACGCATTTAAATCAAGCTAACGTGGCTAGAAATGTTTACATTTATGTACTTGCGTAGATTTTGTCCCTATTTGTTGGAATGTTCTAAAATTGTTCAAATGTACTTCCCCTACGCACTTGAACTGATCCAGTCAATTAAAGTGAGTTTGAATTTTTACGTTTTTCCGTGTCACAACAACAACACCGTTTGTCAGGCATCTACATTGTCATCTGAGGAGATTACAAAGATTAAACGAGTGTTTTTGTTAAACTCTAAAACATTAAATGTGGCGTTATCTGCTTTAGCCAAAAAACGACTGTTGGAGTTATCTGCTTTTGCTATAAAACAATATTTTAATATGTAAAAAAAAAACATACTTTCAATGAACATTAATTTAGTAAATTACCTTTGAACTGATCCAGTCAATTAAAGTGAGTTTGAATTTTTACGTTTTTCCGTGTTTTTTTTTTTTTTTTTTAAACAAGACCTCTTTTTTCTGTCGCATAACAGCACCCACAGTACATACAGACGACGAAGAGTTCCAGCGAATTTCTACACAGTTCCAAGAAAAACATCAAGAGGTGACGAAGTCCAACACACAACAAGTTCATCCCTCCTTCAACTAGGTATTGCACTGTGGTTGCGATCCTTCCGGATCTTTCCTAACGGTCAGAGGGACGGCGCGAGGGAGGTGAGACACAAACATGGCAATAGAAGGGTCTGTTCAGGAGATTGTTTTCAGCCGTTTTAAGTTCAGCGATGATAGAAGTCACCCTGTTCCGCGGTCTCAACAGTTGAGTTGTCAAACTTTTTTTCTCAAGGAAGTCTGTTTACCTCTCTCGGTTACGCAAGGCTTTCTCTCCCAGTCTTCTTGGCAGTGCTTAGCCTCTTTTTGGTGGGAAAAAATAAAAGCAGTGAATAAAGGAAGGGTCTCCATAAACAAACTGCAGGAAAAAATTGAGAAGGGAGGAAGAGAGAGAGAGTGAGAGAGAAAGAGAAAGAAAGATGGTTGGATGACTTTTGGTACCCGTGTTTAAACTTGCGCGTATCAACAGGGTTTTGAAGGTGTTGTTTACTTTTGGTGGGCGGGTCCTTCAAGCTTTGAGAGCGTGCCATTGGGCAACGGCAGTGCGCGGATGACTCATCATGTCTTTCCAATGCTTTACCTCTGCTGGGCCACTCTTCCATGAGAGATAGATCTAGAAATATGGCATGAAAAGAAAGAAGGTGGAAGAAACAAGAACAAGGAAAAAAATAAGGATTGTGCTTCCACTGTGGTAATTTACCAATAAAGCCACAAACCTATAAACTGGAGGAAAAAAAAAAAAAACACATTATAGTTAATAACCATTCTGTACACTATAAAAATTATTTTTTGAAGTTGTAAGTAAAACCAAGATTACTGGAGTATGTTTTACATGAAAATAACATTTCAGTCTTTCTAAAAAAAAAATTGTTTTATTCAGTGTTACTTGTAATTTCTTTGTAATCAATTTTGAAAGTACCAATCGATTTCTGAGTGAAAATTGTTTTTGCACCCATTTTTTTTCAAATGTAGTTAAAATTTTGTATTTCAGATAAACTTCATTACATTTAGTAAATTTAAGTAATTTCCATGAATTAGTACACAGTATGTACTACCAATATACCAGTATTTACTACATATATTTAATAAACAACATTATTTACCAACATATAGATATGGATACTGTAAATGTATATACTATTGGTAAGTTTGAAACAATAAGTTTGATTCATCTTCATGATCTCAAAAGTTTGGGATCAGTAAGATTTAAAGAAGTGCCTTATGCTCACGAAGGTTGCATTTATCTGATGAAAAACACAGTAATATTGTGAAATTTAAAACAATTTAACATTTTCTATTGTAATATATTTCAAAATGTAATTTATTCCTGTGATGCAAAGCAGATTTTCAGCATCATTACTCCAGTCTTCAGTGTCACATGATCCTTCAGAAATCATTCTAATATGCCTATTTATTATCAATGTTAAAAACAGGCATAATATTTTTTGGAACCTGTGATCATTTTTTTTTCAGGATAATTTGATGATTCTTTACCAATTTAACATATCCTTGCCAGATAAAAGTATTTATTTCTTTCAAAAAAGAAAACACACACACACACTCACACACTGACCCCAAACATTTAAATGCTAGATTATATTGTTACAAAAGATTTCTAATATTCCAATAATTCTATCTAGGTTGTGACATCACACCTTGCCTATGACATCATTGCGGCTCAGTCTGTCCTTATCCATGACTGTGATGACGATGGTGGTCTCTCTGAGGACGTGAGCGGGGACATCAAAGGGGAAGGACTCATTAAACACGGGGTTCAAACAGCTCTTCATCACCACTGTCTTCTTCTTTTCCACTCGTTTATCTTTGTTCATTAGCCACACTTTGACGTAGGGGTCTGGAACGCACACAAACAGGGAACAGTCCACAGCGATTCAGGGCCAGGGAATCAGAATTCCTGCAATGAATTCTAAATTACATTGGAGATGATTACTGCGCAGATGGCACCTTGACAAGGACATTTCCACAGAAATCCCATAAGCACACAGTGCACGGAATTTAACTATATCACATTTGCATTTATTCACTTAGCAGATGCTTTGTGAAATAACTTACAGAACATTCAAGGTAAACACATATACAGTGTGTCCTGTGTGAATCGAACCCATGATGGTGTGATGTTCTACAAGATGATCTACTACAGGAATATAACTATAACATGAAGTTAAATGATTCATTTGTGAGGTTTTATGGGTGTATGTTGATACCGGATGTTCCCCCGATGTCCATGGCTTTGAGATTGCGTGCCTTGATGATGCTCACAGTGATGGTGTTGGCAGTGGGATTGTAACACAGAGACACAAGCAGGTCTCCTCGACTCCCCTGAAGATAAGAACACAGTAAGGTCAGTACTGGACCCGTTCATTTGTTTAAACCTCAGTCACGCAAGCTGGTTCATATGAGGTCTCAGTTTTTTCTGTGAGAAATAATGGAGCAAACACATATTATTATAACATTTTTTTCAACTAGTCAGTGGTTGACCTTTATAGGATTTTCAGTGTTTGATGCTAATATTTTGTTGAAACATATTTCTATTATTATTTCATTTTAATTAAAAAAATGTTAATATTTTATTCAGCTTTACATTGTTGTGTACACTACATGGTGTACTTCCATTATTCATTTACTTGCATTTAATTAATATTAATATAATTGTATTGTATATAATATTAATTCTGGTACTGTTTTTTTTTCAATATTTATTTATTAAAAATGTATTATGTTTATATATATATATATATATATATATATATATATATATATGAATATAAAATA
>NW_015627897.1:1091599-1111496 GCF_001515625.1 Sinocyclocheilus rhinocerous | reverse complement strand
GAAGACAGCCTTTAGCACTCCCAATGGCCACTGGCATTACCGGGTGCTACCCTTCGGCCTACACGGGGCACCAGCCACGTTCCAGCGGTTGATGGACATCTTGCTCCGGCCCCACCAAGCCTACGCCGCGGCTTACCTGGATGATGTCGTTATACACTCTGAGGGCTGGAAGACTCACCTGGAGCGTCTACGGAGGGTGTTGACGGAGCTCCTTCACCACGGCACTTCACCCCACGAGCACCACGCTGAGACGGGCACCGAGCACCATTCATCAGAGCACGTGTGATCAGTGTGTGGGCAATAAATCACCCTCCGGGGCTCTTTCGATCAGTACCGAGTCTGTGTTCTCATTCACCCCGCGACAATATATATAGATAGATATCAATAAATATATATTATATACACATACAATTTAATGATAGCAAATAAGACACAGCTAAAATGACATTTTTTCAATAATTCTTTTTCATTTTTATTTCATTTTTATATTTTCTTGTTTACATTAAAATGAGTACATTATATTATATTCAGTAGTAATATTTATTATGTGTGCATATATAATAAAAATAAATATTAAAAATATAATTATTAAATATATTTTATATACAACCAGTTAATGATAGCAAATACAACACACAATAAAAAATTTAAAAGGTCAGCCAATTAATATATCTGCCTATATATCGTAATACTGTATATCTGAACCATATATTTATTGCTTGCTTGCTAAAATTGTCTGCTACAAAATTCTTCCATTCCTTCCACAATGATCACACATGCAGTTCTAATCACCTCATATTAACTGTGACTTCATGTAATATTTGCACTTTTAACAATTCATTTGTCACACCACAGGACCATTTCAATGAACTATTAAGATTCAGTCCAAACCCTACAGCTTCAAACACTAAGCACAGAACGGGCGATGGACTTTCACGCTGAAATCAATGAACCCATGGGAGATCTTTAGGATGCCTCATGCCAGAAAGCCTACCTGGAGAACCTCAAAGACTCTTTATACAAACGACACACGTGTGCATCTCTTTTTCTTGTGTAAAAGGGCTAAAACATTTGACAGCACCATTACTTGAGGCTCTGCACGTCGTACTCTACCCACTGCACAATTAAAGTTGTATTGTTCCTGTCCCCAGCCAACCACTTTCAGTCACTTCATCTCTTTGGACGCTTTTCTTTGACTATTATTGGCGTCTGTTGCTCCTGCTTTGGTGTCTTTGGCTCCTTCCTCTCTTCAACTTTCATAATGACAGAAATGGTAATTTAGTGGAAACACACAGATCCACTCACACTGCCATCGCTGCAGGGTTTCAGCTCCTTCCAGAAGGTCTGCATGTGGGCCAGATCGATCTTGTTCAGGGGGACGGACACCTCTCCTATAGGGTCATTCCTGCTAAAACGGTCATAATCTAGCACTTGCAGGTACAGTGTGCGCTGGACCACCTTCTCAAACGGGAACCCTGGGAGAGAGAGATGAGAGGAGGATCATTTTAGCTCACTCAAATTATTTACAGCTCAATATGGGGTACAAAAATACTTTGGACCGGCCCCCTTCATTGACCGCTTGATGCACACTGCATACAAAATTGCATACTTTTGTTTCCGCTGGGAAATGTTTCCTATTTAGAAGGTGCTGCGTTGATATGGGCACTTGTGACGAAGAACTAATACACAATTGAGGATTTATTTAATTTACATTTGTTGGGTTAAAATGATGTAAAAACCACATGCTTTTGACCTGACAGTTCATAATGAAGTGAAATTAAATAAATAAAAATCATATACATATCTGATCTATATACTATTGTGCAAAGGTAAGATTAATACTGTAATACTTTTTTAATAATTAATATTTAATACTTTAGAGCAAAGTTTCAGTTGTAAATTGATCAAAAGTGACAGTAGGCATTTATAACATTACAAAAGATTTTAAATAAATGCCGTTCTTTTAAACTTATAACAACATATCATGGTTTCAACAAAAATATTAAGCGGCACAACTGATTTCAACATTGATAATAATCAGAAATGTTTCTTGAGAAGCAAATCAGCATATTAGAATGATTTCTGAAGGATCATGTGACACTGAAAACTGGAGTAATGATGCTGAAAACTCAACTTTATCATCACAGGAGTAAATTAGATTTTAAAATGTATACAAATATAAATGAGTTATTTTAAATAGTAAAACATTTTACAATAGTACTGGTTTTACTGTATTTTTGATCAAATAAATGCCTTTATAAAAGACTTATTTAAAAAATATTCAAAATTTTCCTTTCAAAGGAAAGTGAGTTAAATCATATACACACATAAACATGATTTAACGAGTCCGATGTCTGGCTACATGTGAGGAACCAACTTTGAACTGCAAAAGTTCTATAAACTCTAAACATATAATAATGTAGCTGAGATATCAAAACATACTGACCTTCAAATAGGAAGGTCTCGTTCCAGTGAGGGTTGAGGTTCTTTCTTTTGACCTTGGTCTCAAGTTTGTGCTTCTTGTCTGGCAGAAGGTAGAGTTTGACGAATGGATCTGAAGTGCCGGAGAAATCTTTCGCAGGTAGATCCTGACCCTTCAGGATTTTCACTGTCAGTGTGGAGTCCTGAAAACTGTATCCCACGCTGAACTGGATGCGTCCCAGCTTCTCACACACGGGTCCTTCGTGTTCCTCTTCCTCAGAGCCTGGGGACAACTTAAAAACCAAAGTGGACAAGATTGTCATTAAAAAGCTTAATAACTCCTCATTAAATCATTATTATCAAAACCACACTGCAGTGTGTCCTGCACCATAACTGAATCTATAGCAGTGTGGCTAAATAAATTATTTTTAAATTAAATGTGATGATATGAAATACTAGGTACTGCTAAATAATACAATTAATAAACACAAACACCCACACATTTCTATTGCATCTTTACTGGTTGTACGGGAAAAAAGACAATAAATAAATAAAGGATTTTTATTGTTATTCAAAACTTAACTGAAGTTGAAACAAAACAAAAATATAAATGCAAATAAAAATATTCAATAAAAACTTTTTATAAAATATTAAACAAAGTAGCCCTTTCAACTGAATGAACTAAATTAGGTTTAAGTTAAGAAGCTAATTCAAAATATTAATAAATACAAGTATTATAAAAATAATACTAAACTATCACTGAATCTGATTCATGAACAGTTGACTCTTATGAACAAGTTCTTTTAATGTGTCAAAAGCATTCACATACAAGTTATTAGTTTAAAACCAAAAACCTTAATAAAAAAAAATACATAGTTGCCATATGAGACAAAATATAAGTTAAATATCTCAAAACTTCAAACTTTGAAGTCTGAAGCTCTAAAATTACTAAAACTAAAATTGAAATAAAAGCCAAACAGAAACATAAAAAACTAATAAAACAAAAGCACATAACAAAACCACTAAAACTTCAACTAAAGATAAAACTGAAAATACAAAAATAAAAGTGAATTCAAAATATGAATAAATACTAGTATACAAATGATACTAAAATAACACTGAATCTGATTCAAGAACAGATGATTCTTATGAACCGATTCTTTTAGTGAATCAGTCAAAAGCACTCACAAACTCACAAGTTATCAGTTTAAATACCAAAATGTATGATTTTAAATGTATATATACATATATACACATACATACATACATACATATGGGCTCCAACTCGGTTAACTTAACTTAGGCCCTATCGTTGATTTTTCGGAAGTAAATAACGTTACGTGAATCGTGACTATTCACAAGCTGTTTTATTTACGGGATAGGCTAATGCTTGGAAATGATGTTTCAAGTTTTCACGTCCATTCATTATTTGTAGCATGCAAGCCACTCAATAATTGCAGCTTTGTGCTCTGTTACTACAAAGTCTCAGCCTTCTGTAAATTTTATGATACAATTCAAACAATAAACGTCTTTTTACGCTAAAAGAATGAAGAATGCCACAGACTTTCTTTTTTTTTTGAGGAGTAGGCCTATAGGTGGAATTTTCACATTAACTTCACACAATATAACATGATTTTATTATCGGAATTTTGACTATTCTTAAAATATTATGACGTTAATCTTATTTATTTAGTTATTTTTCAACGTGGCACAAAAATGCTGCCGTATAGGCTACTGAATGCAAACACAATTTTGGCACAGCGGCCCAAAAACCAAAAAATTTATAAAAAACAAACAAAAAAAGTAACCAGGGGGTGCTGCAGCACCCTCAGCACCCCTACTTCCCGCGGTAATGTGTATATATATATGTATTTGTTTTGCATTGCTTTCTTATGAGAATATCATAAAATTATCTTAACAACATGCTCTATTGAAATCAACTGAGTCAAGTCTCTTGTGCTTCACAATATTGTTATGTTAGTAACTACTGGTTTGAATCGGGCAAACTAATGGAACAGACTCCCCTGCTGCCTAAACATAACACTGCACTTGTCAAATATGAGACAAAAAAGTTGCCGGGATGCTCTCTAACGAGTTGTGAAAAGCTGTTGCCTTCACATTAATACGTGGTGAAGGGCTAAAAGTTGGGAACTGGTTGGTGGTCTTTACAAACACCTTAGTGATCCATCACTTAAAGTGGTCTGACAAGCAGCAGCATATCGAATTAATGAACTCCCATCTGTGTCAGGACCTTGGCTAAAAGTTGGGCTTAATTTGACATGCCATGCCCCAATGCCCGGATCCCCCCAGTGGGCTGCGAGAGGCTGGTGCTTACAAGAGCTTCTGGCACCCTCTTAAAGAGGAAGCACCATCATTAGCCCTCATCACATCTCTTTAAAAACGCCTTACCACCCACATAATGACACGCAGACCCTGTGAAGGCCGTCGTCCGTGTCCCAGCAGCACATTGTACCAGTTCTAATTATGGGCCTTTTGTAGAGGTAAGTTCCCTTTGACACATCTCTGTGTGTGACTGACTGCAGTAAGGGAAAGCACCAATTACACATGATGCATCCCTGTGTTTAAAAGGTTTACATTTCAGAGAAAAAAAATTAAAGAATTGCAAGATGTAAGCTCAGAATTTGTAGAAAAAAAAATATAAATCCCAATTACGAGTTTATAACTTGCGATTGTGAGATATAAACTGGCAATTGTGGAAAACAGTCTTAATTGTAACATATAAGTTGAAAATACCTTTTTTTATAGTTTTACTCATAAGCTTCAATAGAGAATAGTACACAACCAAAAGTTCATGTTACCATCAGCATATCACTGGTGACGGAGTTGGCCAGGTCTGAGACGGAGGAGTTAGCGTCTGTCCGGCGGCTGCTCTCGTCTGGGGTCTGACCTTTAGGGCTGCTGCCGGGTTGATTAGATCTGGCAAAGAACCACAAGAGTAAAACGGTCACTTTTTATAGCATGTAGCATTAAACACTTTCTCCTGTCTTACGAACTTCATATGCACAGAGAACTGCAAGTCCTCCGTAGCCTGTAGCGCTAGTATTTGTTTGAGACTGGGTTTTGGATAGCATTGCCTTGTTAGAACCTGCTGGTTGATGCTGTAACACCATCTGTTTGACCGTCATTTAAATTTAGCAGTGCGTTGTAACAAAATAAAAAGCAACTTTTCTCCTGTCGTTCAAAAGTTGAGGTAGGTGCATTTTTTTTATTTTTTTTTTTACATTTTTGTAAGTGCCTTATGCTCACCAAAGCTGCATTTATTTGATTAAAAATACAGTAAAAACAGCAATATTGTGAAATATTATTACAATTAATAATAAATTCTTTCTATTTGAATACATTTGAAAATGTAATTTATTCCTGTTATGCAAAACTGAATTTTCAGCATCATTATTCCAGTCTTCAGTGTCACATGATCCTCCAGAAATCATTCTTATATGCTGATTTGCTGCTCCAGAAACATTGCTAATTAATTACAATGTTGAAAACAGGTATGCTGCTTAATATTTTTGTGGAAACTGTGGTACGTACTGTAGGTAGTAGACAGCAAGGCAGTTTATTTTGGAACAGAGCCTTAGTAAAAGTCACATTGAGCTACAGTCTGACTTTGTCCTCACTGGAAAGCTAAAAAATAGTGCCATAGTTGTAATACAAGGACATTACAGTTCTGTGGAGATTTGGATTAAATAATAAATGCAGGAGAAAGAACATCACAGGGTGAATGCGACAATGTTCTGCCTGGGATGAAGTGTATGAAGAAAGGACACAACAGAAATGCTGCTGTGAGACAAACATTACGTCCAGTATTTACTCAGATCAGAACAGCAAAGAGATAAAAGGATGGAAAACCTGTGAGATAAAACAGTGTCTTTCATATTCTTTTTTCGTATTAAAGAATGTATGGATCAATAGAAAGCCAAAGCACAAACACGATTATCATCACAGCTAAAGGGTCTAACAAATGAATTTTGAAGTGAAATCAGTAACAAAAGAATTGGAGTCTGAAAAACAGAGAGATGTCATGGCCAAGGGCGTAGTTTTGGTTTGAACATTGGGGGGTTGAAGTGTGAACTGTTTTAGTAGAGTCACGGGTCATGCTCACTCATAAGGTTTATTTATTTGTTTGCTTGCTTACATATTTATTTTTGTGAAATGGTCTTTTGTGCTATTATTGTAACGGGACGAACAAGACGGGAGACGTGCGGATCCATATGCAAGGCTTTTATTCCTAAGAGTGGTCAAAACAGGCAGGGTCAAACACCAGCAAACAGGTACAATCCAGGGCGAGACAGAAGAGCAATCCAATAAACAGTCCAAGGTCAAAAACAAGAAGGCAAGGCAAGGCAAGGCAAGGAAACACAGAGACTCGGAACAGGGTACAGGCTAAACAATACTCGGCAGAGAATGGTTGTTTGAGTGAGTGTTATATAGTGAATGTGTGATTGATGACAGCTGTGTGCAATCAGTGCTGTGTGCAATCAGTGCTGTGTGCAATCAGTGCTGTGTGCAATCAGTGCTGTGTGCAATCAGTGCTGTGTGCAATCAGTGCAATGGCTGATGGGATATGTAGGACTCATGACGATCAACTGTGACTTGACTTGATTCAGGAAGATCAGTTGTGACTTGACTTGACTCATGACGATCAACTGTGACTTGACTTGATTCAGGAAGATCAGTTGTGACTTGACTTGACTCAGGAAGATCAACTGTGACTTGACTTGACTCATGAAGATCAGCTGTGACTAGACTTGACTCATGACGATCAGCAGTGATGTGACTTGACTCAGGGATGGCAGCAGTGACGTGACTTGACTCAGGAAGATCAGCTGTGACTTGACTTAACTCAGGGAGATCAGCTGTGAATTGACTTGACTCAGGAAAGACAGTGGTAGCATGACACGGCTTTGTTGTTGACGCCATTTTGTGAGCAAGCTCTGGTTCAGCCGCCATTACAGGCACAGACACGGTGTTGTGTTCCTCCTCAGCAAAACCCTCAGGGAACACAGGGTCAGCAGTCAGCAAAGCATAGTCTATAAAGTCCTTTAAACTACAATGAAATCTACCCTCTGGCATCCATGATTTTATGGATTCATTTAGTCCATAACGAAAAATGTCCTTTAATGCTACCTCATCAAAAGGTACCCTAAAAGATAACTCACGGAACTGAGTGACGTATTCCTCAATAAGTGAACTCCCCTGTCGTAAATCGAATAGCCGATGACAATTATCTATGCAAAGTTGGTGCAATAAAGTAACATCATAGTTAACAATTACTTGTTTACATAATAAGTGACGAGTTGGGAGTGAGAATGTGTTGATCTATTCCACAAAATTACAGTTCATTAACTGAATGATTTAACTCGGTGAAATGTCGTGCAACAGATGATTTACTGTCAGCTCTATTTATGGCACTTCTGTGTTCATTAATACGAAATCTTAATTGTGGATTGGTCTTCCCCACATATTGAAGACCACAAGGACAAGAAGGTAAATATATTACATTGGTCGAACGACAAGAAATAAAATGTCTAATTTAAAATTCTTGATTCCTAGAGTAACTCACAAATCTATTCACTTTTTTTTAGATTATGACAGGCCAAACAATGTCTACATGGAAAAAAAATCCCATTTGCCGTTTGATTGTTTTTGGATGCTTGCATTTGGATACAACGAATTTCAAGAATTGAGATTTGTTTGCTCTTTGATGGATTCTATTATTGATTTGAAATCGTGTTACTGTGAATGGAACCAAGCGCAAGATCCTCCTTTCTTTCATTTTTGATACTTCAATGTGACAATCTTTCATCACATTATCACTTCACTGGCTAGGCTTCACTTATTTTAGTTTGTTTTCTTTGCAGCACATTTGGTTTAGACATTTGCTACACAAATACTTGAAGAGCCTGACCGTCTGGTTGGTCAGTGCCTTCCTGTTTGTTTTATTGTCTCTTATATATACAAAAATAGCCCTTTATCACTGAGCACATGCAAAGGTGGCACAGTGTAGATCAACTGTACAGAAATGAAGGCTACAGTCTCTGTGTTCCTTTTTTTGAGTCTCTTTGGACTGAGGTTTAGTCTGTACAGAAAACACTTCCTTGTGAAAGAAAGAATGACCTGGGAAGATGCGCAGACATACTGCAGAAAGCACCATGATGACCTGTCCACTGCCAGTGAAGAAGAGGCACAACAGATTTCCACTAATCCAGAAAACAATGATGTATATTTTTGGATTGGACTGCACATGATTTCTAACAACCTATGGAGTTGGTCTGGAGGTGAGGATCAAAACATTGACTATTGGGACATTTGGGAACCAAGCGGTGTCGCTGAAAAGTGTGGCAGTGTAAACAGATATACTGCTAAACTGCACAATATTATGTGCTCTTATTATTTTCCATTCTACTGTATGGAGGTGTTTAAGCCCATTCTGGTGCATCAGACTAAGACATGGGATGAATCTCTGAACTACTGCAGGCATAACTACATTGACTTGGTGAGCCTAAGTTCTCAAATATATATGGAAAAGGTGATAAATGAGACTCTAACATCCCAGACAGCTTATGTGTGGACTGGTCTGCGCTTTATGGCTGGTCATTGGTTCTGGGTCAGTGGAGATGATCTTCAATATAAAGCCTGGTCTGAGGAGGGAGAGATCCAGTGTCCTTCTGGAAATCTGCGCTGTGGAGCTCTGGATAGAGAAGAGATGGTCTGGAAACCCACAGACTGTGAGGAAAGACATCATTTTCTCTGCCTTAAGAAGCCATAAAAGTGCTTAAAATATATGCATTCTGATATGTACACTTTCACGTGCAGCTTGGTATATATGTGTGCTCAACTGATTTGAAACAGATTCTCTAACCAATCTTTAGTGTTTTGTAATGACAAAATATATTTTTGTTCATACATATACTATATAATAGTTTTAAATCTGACACATTAGCCATAGAGTCATCATATATATTGCCTTATTTAACAATATATTAGTTAAACTGAAATCTTTTCTGGGGTTGATAAGACATGCGTGGTTTAGTTTATATTTACATTCGTAAGTTTATGCATTTATTGTTTTATATATTGTAAAATAGGATTTGCACAGGTATATCTCGAGATAATGGCATAATCATTGTTTTTTTTTTTTTATAAAATAAAAGTTTAATGGACCTTTTGTTAGCATTTTACCTATGGTTTAATTTTGTTACTTTAGCAAAATACTGTTTTTAATGTACAGTATGTGTAAGAAATATTTTTTATAATACTCCTGATGTATTAGTTCTATGATCACATGAAACTGTTAGTGTAAGATTTTGTTTGAGATGATCATTCAAAAAAATCAAGAAAAGCTATTTGAAAAACCTTTACTGTAAAATGTATCCTCTCCTGTATGTTTACATAAACACAAATGTAGTCGTGATTGTCATGTGGTTTTCAGAGGTCAAAATAAAAAATATTTCACTGGTCAACTTAAAACTTAAACTTTTAAACTTTCTACACAAAGATTTGATTTTTGAATTAAATTATATAGCAAAGCGAGCAAGAGATCAGAATAAGCGTATACGTAGCTAGTAGCTGCACAAAAACTTTAGTGGCAATCCCAAAATCTAGACATTGTTTGAAGGTGAACATAAAATTAATATAGTGTCATTTGTGAGATATAATGCACATCAATATTTGATTGCTATTAGTTTATATTTTACCCAAAATGAAAAACACCGTCATTATTTACTCACCCTCAAGTTATTTCAAACATATGTGATCATTCTTCTGTGGACAGAAGATATTTTGAAGAAAGTTTCAACTGTTTTTGTTCACACAATGAAAGTCACTTGCATCCAAAACAACACTGAACCCCACTGACTTATATTCAGACATTTTTCAAAATATCTTCTTTTGCGTTCCACAGAAGGAAAGTCATACACTTTTAGAATGACATGAGGGTGAGTAAATGATGATAAAATGTTCATTTTTGGGTGAGCTATCCCTTAGATACAGATTTTATTTAATTGTAGATTGATTCAATTATAAATTAGCGTTTTTCACACTTCCGTGTTTCTGGCTTCCGGATTGGGGCTTGCAGGGTAAAAGTTTTTCCGGTGACAACTGCTTAACAAGAATGAGTTCGAGAATCATAGTCTTTTTATACAAATTAGAGATTATGAAAATGCTTAAACTGCCGGTACTTTACTCTACAAAGCGCAAACATTTCACAATTAACTTTTTGCATCAGCTCGGGTCATCAAATACAAGTTTGTTTAATTCTAAATGGTGGCAGTTATAATTCAGTTAGTTTTGCCGTTATGTCCGTTTGGTGCTGGCTGTGCATTATGACTCTCCACGTGAATTTTTTTTGCTATTATTATTATTATTATTATTAAAGTAATATTGTATTTTCTTCTTGCTCTCATTTTCATTATTAACGTGATGGTTTAAACATACGTTGTATAATGTGCCTTGGGAAATAAATATTAAACAAGAGTTGACTAGGATTCATGACTTTATTCCTATTGTATCAGATTACGTTGTTGTGTTGTGTTTAATATGCTTCAACCGGACTCAGTTAGAATTGTGTAATGTATTCTTGAAAAAAATGTGCATCTGGACATAAATGTTGTAATTTTTAAGTAATTCATCATGTGGGGATTCGAGGGAAATGACTGAGTAAAATGAGATAATACGCTCATATGTACCGGAGTCCAAAAACTATATAAAAAGGGATGTCGGAGATGCAGAATAGAAACCATCCGGTGCTATATTGAGCGTATTATCTCACAAGTCAGCGGTCTGAGTGGCCATATAAGTTACAAACAAGTAAAATGTTATTTCTCTGTAGATTATATAACAACAACTTGGAAAACAGACAAAACAGATAAGGTAAGAAGCATTATTTGAGAAAAGGGCATATATTAATATAATAGGCGCAGATCTGTAAAGGAAATAACTTTACCCTGCAGTGACGTAATTTCCGATTTTTGTGAAAAAGGCTAATCCTGTTTAATTTTACAGTAGTCACAGGTCATCCTGTGAATGCTTATGCAACGGAGGCCAGCTGGTAAGAGCTGCGCAGGTAAACCTCACTCCCCTGATCTCAAGAGGTGCGCTGGCAACTGACGCTAGAGGCTGCGGTCTGTAGTGTCTTGTTAGTGCGCCCACCTCCCATGCTGGAAACACTGGTTCGAATCCTGCTTGAAGCAAGAATGAGGGGGACAGAACCGGAGGGGCTACACTTATACTAACTCAATTGCTTGCCCGCATTTTGAAGTAGGCCTATGGCAAGATCTCTTAGTCATGCACAATTTGGATTTTGTACTCTTAATTTTGAATAAATAGATTATCTGCTTTTCTGTTTCAGCAAATTTGCACACAATTTCTTTCTTCATTTGTTACACAAATAGTTGAAGAGAGTAAGAGTCTGGTTGGCCAGTGTTTTACTTTCTTTTATTGGTCTCTTATCTACAAAACATTGGAGGGGTGTGATAACATTATCGAGTTCCTACAAAGGTTTCACGGCTTAGATTATCTGTTCAGGAATTAAAGGGGTCATGAACTGCCTTTGTTTTTTTTGTATTTTGTTCTGTTCTCTGAGGTCCACTTACAATGTTTTCAAGATTTTTACATCAAAAAACAATAATTTAGTTTCGACCCACCTCATCAGAACGCTCTGTTTGAATAGGCGTGGCGGATTATAGACTCGGAAGTAAACGCCCACCGCTATGATTGGCTAACAGTGAAAGTGAAGTGACATATGGCCAAGTATGGTGACCCATACTCGGAATTAGTGCTCTGCATTTATCCCATCCAAAGTGAACACACACACACCGTAAACAGTGGGCAGCCATTTTTTGCTGCGGTGCCCGGGGAGCAGTTGGGGGTTTGGAGCCTTGCTCAAGGGCACCTCAGTCGTGGTATTGAAGATGGGAGAGAGCGCTGTACATTCACTCCCCCCACCTACAATCCCTGCCGGTATGAGACTCGAACCCGCAACCTTTGGGTTACGAGTCCGACTCTCTAACCATTAGGCTGCTGCTGTGATTTAGGTTAAAAATGCATAAACACTCAGTACATATCAAATGATCTGTAATAACAGACAAAGCAATACTGATCACGTAATGAAAACAGTTACTCACACTTGTGTGGTCCAATAACACAGCGTAGTCTTTTAGTTTCAGTCTTTTTTGAAAATCCTGTGTGGAATTGTGCCTTGTTTGTAAACAAATCTGTGGTAAAATGAAGTGAACAAAGTACCAAGTTCTTACTGATGTGGTCTGGCACTCAGTGTTGGGTGTAACGTGTTACTGTAATTAAATTACTTATCCACTGAAAAAGTAAAGTACTGCTCATCTTTATGTAATTTAATTACAGTTACTTCTAAAGTACTTGCGTTACATACTGTAAATAATTTCAGCAGTTCTAAAATCAATATTGAACTTGAAATCTAAATTTATCATCTAAAAGGTAATATTGAATGCAGCGTCTTTAACCCTCTGCGCGCCGGCGTGTTGACTTGCAGTATTCTCTGATAGAGATATCAGAATGTATCAATATACTCAGATACAGTAGATAAGACTAAAATTCAAAAATCACTAAAATCAAAAAATACTTTGATATGTGTACACTGACAATAACAACAAAACATTGTGCTTTTGTAACATAAAGAAAACAAACAGGGTGTGCTTTCTGCAGCGCTTTCTGCTGTCTCTGTCTCCGTGAACTTCTATCTGCAACGCGTCACAAAAATGAACCGAAACTCAGCGAATGCTTGACACACACAGAAAATGAACCAATTAAAATCGAAAACGAATATTCTCTGATAATGCAATCCGTATAAAAACCTAAAGCGAAGAACAGTCTTTCCCGTCTCTGAACTCATTATCTGCAGTCACACATGTGCACAAACACCTATCTTACCTAGATACAAAAATAGATAAAAAAAAAAAATTAATAATAATAATAATAATAAGATTCATCTACTTTTCATCGTTTTTGGAAGAAGACCTGCTTTGAGGAATAAGCTGGAATTTACCTCAGAAGAACAGTGCGATCTGACGCGGCTTTATTCAGCGGAGGATACATTTCTGTAATTTTTTATTTTTACATAAACTTGTACAGATTTTACTAATTGGGCTTTTCATAAACATCTTGCCAAACTGAAATGTGTGCAAGCGAGTGCAATATGTTGAAATATGATATGCATTCAGATTTATATAGGCTTTTTATTCTACTATAGCCTATACATTTTTTACTAGGCTACATAATGTTGAACGAAACAAGGATGTTTTTTTTTGTAATCATATTATAAAAATATGATTTATAATACGATATAGATGTATAAAGTAATGGGAATTTACACTGCACCATGATACATGTTACATAAATATTTAGTTCAGTGTTTACTGATCTACTATCAGATGTCGATGTTAATAATGTGCTAAGCAATAATTTAGTTTACAAAATATCAGAATGTTGTTTATGTACTGAATGGTACTTACAAGCATATGTGCATGAATTACAGTACAAAATGTTGTTTTTTGTAAGGAGTAGGCAAAATTAGAATTAGAGACAGCCAATACATGTACAGTATGTCAGTGTGTATGAAATATGGTACTCATTGCTTTGAAAAATTTAATGCTTACAGCTTGATACATGTAATGTTTAACTTTTCTTGAGCTTTTTATCATTCCGATATTTTGCAGAGTAATTCTATTTGTTAACCAAAGAAGATTACATTTTTTTTGTATGTTTATACATATATATATTCTACGGAGGCAGTGTTTAGCCACACTATTACGTCATAAAGTGGCACATTCCAAAATCTGTCGTATATTGTCTTCAATATATTGTTTTTAGACTAACGACAAAGTTTTGAGTTCTGAAACTTACAGAATGTTTTTATAGCACAATGACCTCCTATAAATCAAAAGATTAAGGTAATTTTGATTTCTCAGTTAATGACCCCTTTAAAGCTTTGGTCAAAGGCAGAGTTTGAATTTTGGGTTGATTTTTCTGGATTGGACTATACATATGGGTTTGGTCTGGAGACACTAAAGAATGTGTCGACTGGTCTGCGCTTTATGGCTGGTCATTAGTCGGTGGAGATGACCCTCAATATAAAGCCTGGTCTGTGGAAGGAGAGATCCAGTGTCCTGCTGTAAATCTGTGCTCTGGAACTCCAGGTTCCAGCTCAATCTTCCTTTTTATTCCACACACACACACACACACGCACGCACGCACGCACGCACGCACACACACACACACCACACACACACACACACACACACACACAAAAACTATGTACATGACTTTACTGATAAATCATGGACAAACAGCCTACATTGCTTAACAAA
Organism: Sinocyclocheilus rhinocerous; assembly: GCF_001515625.1. Classification (NCBI taxonomy): domain Eukaryota; kingdom Metazoa; phylum Chordata; class Actinopteri; order Cypriniformes; family Cyprinidae; genus Sinocyclocheilus; species Sinocyclocheilus rhinocerous. The sequence continues at coordinate 1,096,713 of NW_015627897.1, read as the reverse complement.
ATGAATGTGTGGTCATACAAATCTTTTTACTTATAAGTTATTTGCTATAGATTGTTTTGATATTAGTTCACTGAAATCTTACTCCTGCTTTCTAAGACATAAATTGTTTAGATTATATTTAGTTACAATTTATATACTGACTGTTGTATAAGGACTTCCGCAGATTATTATTAGATGATATCCTTACATGCATTATCATGTTTAAAGGAGTAGTTCACCCAAAAATTAAAATATGCTGAAAATGTACTCACCTAGGTAACCAGGGATGGGAATCGAAAGGAATGTAATGGTTCCATTTTAATTTCCAATTCCACTTACTGATTTCTTAATGATTTTCAAGCAACTTACGGGTCCCTAATGATTTCATTAATGATCCTTTGGTGCTTTGGAGGAAGTAATTCGGTTCTAACTATATACTAAACAAAAACAAGAGCAAATCGCTCCTACAAACACCAGAGCTTTGTTCCAAAATCTAGTGAGCGGCCTATGCAAGCAGCATTTTAAAGGCATAAGTCCATTCTTCATGCTATTGGCTCTAAAAGGTAGTTTGCATGATAATGCTGCCTTCTAAGATACTGTCTTTTGGGCCTACCTTTATACTATGAACCAAAATAGACTAAACCAAAACACTTCTAAAACGATTAAAAAACTTTTTTGATAATTGAAATAAAGCTTAAACCTAAACAAAAATCAGAAAATTTGCTTTGGCAACTAACTGAAATAAATTTGAAGTACTAAAATTACTAAAACAAACAAAAATGACTTAAATAAAAATAGAAAGACAACAAAAGCACATAACAAAGTTGCTAAAACTTAAACTAAAATTAAAATATAAAAATAAAAACAATTTCTAAATATTAAAATATGAATAAATACTATAAAAATATATAAATAATACTAAAATAACACTTAGACTCTGTCTCTCTCTTGCTATAAAAGCACATAAAATTACTACAATTTAAACTAAAAGTAAACTAAAAATATTTTGTCATTATAAAAACAACAAAAGCACATTACTATTAAAAGCAAGCAACGCAACGTGTAAAAAGACAGTATAAGTCATTATAATCAGTAATTATGTCCCCACTGGATGCAACAAATGCCTCGTTTGTAATGGGTTTTAATGTTTTTGTCTCGTCGCTCCAAATAACACTTAGACTCTGTCTCTCTCTTGCTATAAAAGCACATAAAATTACTACAATTTAAACTAAAATTAAACTAAAAATATTTTGTCATTATAAAAACAACAAAAGCACATTACTACTAAAAAAAAACTTTTGTCATTTTAAAAATGACAAAAGCAAATGACAAAATTATTAAAATAAAACCTCATTCAAAATATGAAATACTTTAATAGTATAAATAATACTAACATTTACTAAATAATAGGGCTGCCCTCGACTAAGGATTTTTCTGGTTGACTAGTAGTCGTTCATTTTCAGCATTAGTTGACTAATCGCACGTTTATTAATAAACCATTTAAATCATTATGAGACTTTAATTGCCAACATAGCCTAATAAGCGCTCGAGCACATGCATAAAGCTTGCCACAGCAGAAGTAATGATTATGAATTAACTGTCACAAGCCTTGAGTAAACACAATACAATAACAATTCCAGTTTGATTTTTAAGCTAGATGTGACTGCAAAGTAATGACCTTGAATTCATTGAGATTTCATTAATTTAAAAGATGAGACTCAAGCAAGCAAATCATTCACAAATGAAAGCCAGAATTTTTTTTCATGTTCTTTTCAGAGGACAAATGCACACATTCAGAAACCAACATTTCTGTAAAAACTGAAGCTCATGATTCCCAACCCTAAAACTCACACTAGAAAAATCGTTGAGCAAATGCCTGCTAACAGTAATGTGGCCCCTCCAGTTATTACGAGTCACAGTGGAACTGAAGGAGTCCAGCGCTAATAGACCTATGATGAGTTTGTAGGAAATATGGCTGCCAGAGGGGGGAGACGAATAGCCGCCTTTGACTTTTCATCCCCGGGGGAAGAAAACGAGAAGAAACAAGTACTGTTGGCACAGCAACGGCTGGAGAGATGGTGAGTGCACCTGGTGTGTGGAATGCTGGGAGATACGAGTGACAGGCATGCCGTCTGAAGAGTGATGATCCACCCACCCACAAACATGTCCTCATGAGACAGTCTCAGTCATCATTTCATAACACTCTGTCTGAATTTGTCTCTGTCAGAGTAATTTCCTCTGGCTGTAATGATGATCAGAATGACACTGTCAGGGTCCGAGGGGTTATAGTGACCACAGACGCTCCTTATGTTCTGAGTGACATGACAGAAAGCTCTCAGACAAAGCAGTGTTTCTATTATATAGTACAGTTCTACATGTAGTTGAAGGGGTCCTATTATGGTTTTTGGGGTGTACTTGAATAGGTTTTCATGCTTGATTGTTCCATAAATGCGCTATTTTTCAAATTTTTTACATTATTGCAGTACCTCTCTTCCCAGTCTCTCAATTTACCTGTTTAGTTCCTGTTTCGATGAAACCCCTCCTTCCATAACTCAAAATGTGCTCTGATTGGTTAGCTGGCCCATTATGTTGTGATTGGCAAATGTTCCGGAAATGACACGCCCCTTATCATAACTGCGAGTTTCATCTGCTCTACTGGAAATATTAATGATGATGTTAATTTTTGCCTGATTTAGACCCTGATTTAGACCCTTGTTTTACAAACAAGAGGATCGTGCAGAACCTTTGCAAGCAAAGATTTTGCAGGACATTTCAAAGTGGTATGTTTTTTTTTTTTTTGAATATATTGTGGGTGGGAGTTATTTAAATGAGCAACATTGTGATTTCACAATATCCGGAAGAAGTGCGCTGTAGGGTGGAACTGGCGTCAGCTTTCTGTCATTCAGCAAGCGCTCTGTGTTGTGTCAGTCATACTCTCTGTTTGTGAGTCTTATTTGGTGTTGTTTTTCCCAGTAAACTCCACTATGTCTAAGGCTAAGACTAAGACAAAGCATTTGAAGGGCGAAAGCAGATCGCGTTATAGGCTGTGTGTTCCTCCCTGCCCACGTTGCATAACGACCGGGGATACACACAGTCTGTACGTGGTCTGCTTGGGAACGAAGCATGCAGAGTCGGCTCTCGAGGGAGTCAACTGCCCGCATTGCGAGCGTCTTCCCCTGCGTACGCTTCACTCCCGGAAGGCTCTCTTCGAGAAGGGTCTCTCCTTCACCAGTCCGAGGAGGTTGACGTGGAGAGCGTCGGGGAGGATTCGCCCCCTCAATCACCCCAGTACGTGGAGGTGGTAACTCGCGCTGTGGCCAAGTTAAACATCGACTGGCCGGCCAAGAAACAAGCCAAACCGCAGAAAAATAAATTAGACAAACGCTTTCTGCGGGCTAGGTCACCACCTCCATGCAGGAGCCTGCCTTTTCCCCCCGATCTCCACACCGAGGTGTCGAGGTCGTGGGCCAGGCCATTCTCTGCCCACCTCTTCATTCCCGCTTCCGACTATTATGGCAATGTTGCGGGGTAGAATGTGCGCAGTTATAGGGAGATGCCCTGTGTCGAACAGACGCTTGCGAGCTATCTGTTCCCCGGTGCGGCATCATCCTTGAAGGCTCCGGCATTGCCCTCCAAGCCGCTGCGAACAACTTTAGCGCTGGTGGGCAAGGGGTATGCGGCAGCAGGTCAGGCTGGTGCGTGTCTGTACACCATGGCGTTGTTACAGGCGTACCAAGCCGACCTGCTTAAAGAGCTGGATGAAGGCGAGGAAATAAATTCTGAGAATATCACAGAGCTTAGGAGAACCACTGATCTTTCTCTCTGCGCCACCAAGGAGACCGCCCGCGCTATTGGTCGGTCCATGGCAGCTATGGTGGCAGCGGAGAGGCATCTGTGGTTGACCCTGTCCGATATGAAGGAGAAGAACAGGGTCTTCCTTCTCGACGCCCCGCTTGCGCCTTCTGGCCTGTTCGGCGACGCCGTCAACTCCGTTGTCGACAGGTACCAGGAGGCTCGTAAACAAGCGGCGGCATTTCAGTGGTTCCTCCCTCGCCGCTCTCCAGTTCTGGGGGTAGCTGGGCAGGAGCAGCCCCTCCGCGTACCAGCTCCTCGTACAGGGATGCCCAAAAACATCCCCCGCGTCGGGACCAGGGGTTTAAACGGCGCTCTGGGTCGGGGGCTTCAAAGCCTAAGCCAGATCTAAGAACTATTCTGGAGGCTAAGAAGTCCTCGACGAAGAAGTCCTGACGCCAGTGCCTCAGGACTTTTGAGGGCAGGCCCCTCTGGGGAAGAGTGGGGTTCACCGCATTACACGGTGCCTGTCTCTCCTCAGTGCCCTCAGGAGATCGTTCTGCCAACCCTGCCGATGTTACAGGGCGCAGCGGTCTCCCGCGAGCGCTTCTCTCAGCTACCGCCCGGAAACTTAACGGTACTAAGAGGCTCGCTATCTCTACGGAGGTCTCTAGAGCAGCTAGTTTGGCCGTCCCCTGCCGGTGCGCCGCTTCAGGGCACTGAGCTAGCCGCTCTGATTAGACCAGAGGTCAGTCTCGAGAGACTGATTCCCTTAGTAGATATTTAGCAGTGTGGAAACTACTGCCAAATGTGTCTCAGTGGGTCCTGCACACTGTAGAGAGGGGCTACAGAATCCAGTTTGGTTCTCCTCCGCCTCCTTTCAACGGGGTCCTTCCCACCCTGGTGGGTCCCGAGCAGGCTCTGGTAATGGAACAAGAAGTAGATACTCTCTTGAGGAAGGAGGCCATCGAGGTGGTCCCTCCTCACGAAAGAGAGTCCGGGTTCTAAAGCCAGTACTTTATAGTTCCAAAAAAGGATGGAGGGTTGCGTCCGATTTTAGATCTGCGTCAGTTAAACTGCTCAGTCATGCGACTGAAGTTCAGGATGCTCACACAGATCAGGTCCGAGGACTGGTTTGTCACGATTGATCTAAAAGACGCATACTTCCACGTCTCCATCCTTCCCAGTCACAGGAAGTTCCAGAGGTTTGCTTTCGGGGCAAAGCTTACCAATACCAGGTACTTCCTTTCGGCCTTGCACTCTCACCCCGCACTTTCACAAAGTGTGTGGATGCAGCTCTGGCTCCCCTGCGACTCCAGGGCATCCGCATACTCAATTATATC
>NW_015627897.1:1053389-1089760 GCF_001515625.1 Sinocyclocheilus rhinocerous | reverse complement strand
ACTCTCTTGAGGAAGGAGGCCATCGAGGTGGTCCCTCCTCACGAAAGAGAGTCCGGGTTCTAAAGCCAGTACTTTATAGTTCCAAAAAAGGATGGAGGGTTGCGTCCGATTTTAGATCTGCATCAGTTAAACTGCTCAGTCATGCGACTGAAGTTCAGGATGCTCACACAGATCAGGTCCGAGGACTGGTTTGTCACGATTGATCTAAAAGACGCATACTTCCACGTCTCCATCCTTCCCAGTCACAGGAAGTTCCAGAGGTTTGCTTTCGGGGCAAAGCTTACCAATACCAGGTACTTCCTTTCGGCCTTGCACTCTCACCCCGCACTTTCACAAAGTGTGTGGATGCAGCTCTGGCTCCCCTGCGACTCCAGGGCATCCGCATACTCAATTATATCCACGATTGGTTGATTTTAGCTCAATCTGATCAGATGGCGGTTCGACATCGAGATGTCTTTCTTGCACACATGAAAGAATTGGGGTTAAGACTAAACGCCAAGAAAAGTGTGCTTTCTCCAGCACAGAGGACCACTTATCTGGGCGTGGTGTGGGATTCGACCACGATGCAGGCACGTCTGTCCCCTGCTCGGACCGAGTCGATCCTCACGGCAGTCAAGAGAGTGAGAGAAGGCCAGTCACTCACTGTCAAGCAGTTTCAGAGACTGCTGGGTCTGATGGCAGCTGCATCCAACATGATAACTTTTGGCCTGTTGTACATGAGACCCCTACAGTGGTGGCTCAAGACCAAGGGGTCATTCCTGAGGGGAAACCCACTTTGCATGCTCAAGGTCACGCGGAGGTGCCTACGTGCCTTAGACATGTGGAAGAAACCTTGGTTCTTGTCTCAGGGCCCGGTGCTGGGAGCTCCTTGACGCGTAACGCTAGCGACGGATGCGTCCCTCACCGGTTGGGGTGCGGTGATGAGTGGTCACCCAGCGGTCTGTGGAGAGGTCGCCATCTCACTTGGCACATCAACTGCCTAGGGATGCTGGCCGTGTTTCCAGCACTGAAACACTTTCTCCCAGACCTAAGAGATCGTCATGTGTTGGTGCGAACCGACAACACAGCGGTGGTCTCTTATATCAACCACCAAGGAGGTTTGCGTTCGCACCCCTTATACAAGCTGGCGCACCAGATCCTTGTGTGGGCCCAAGGGAAGCTCCTTTCTATAAGAGCGGTTTACATCCCTGGGCATCTCAATATGGGAGCAGACATCCTGTCGAGGCAGGGGCCGAGGCCCGGGGAATGGAGGCTTCACCCCGAGGTGGTGAAGCAGATATGGATAATTTTTGGCCAGGCTCAGGTGGACTCAGATGACATCGCACTGTCCCCTCTGGTTCTCTCTGACTCATCCAGCTCCTCTCGGACTGGACGCTATGCTGCAGACTTGGCCGAGGCTTCGTCTGTACGCTTTCCCCCCGATTGCTCTGCTTCCGGGAGTTCTGGAGACAGTACGCTGGGACAGGGTCTGCCTATTGCTAGTAGCCCCATTCTGGCCGGGCCGAGTATGGTTCTCGGACCTGGTTTCTCTCCTCGACGGCTCTTCATGGGAGATTCCCGTCAGGAGGGATCTCCTCTCACAGGCGGAGGGCACGATATTCCACCCCCGCCCGGAGCTTTGGAAGTTATGGGTGTGGCCCCTGAGGGGGCACAACTGCTTGCTTCCGGTCTCTCAACTGAGGTTGTTGATACCATCCTCCAATCCAGAGCTCCCTCTACGAGGAAACTGTATGCTCTGAAGTGGAAGCTTTTCACTTCTTGGTGCGGAGACCGCCAGCTCGACCCAGCTAACTGCCTGGTTGGTATTGTTCTGGAGTTCCTGCAGGCCCGATTTTCCGCAGGGTTGACCCACTCCACCCTAAAGGTCTACGTGGCGGCCATTGCGGCCTACCACGCCCCTATTGGTGGCCAGTCAGTGGGCAGACATCCCCTGGTTACACGTTTGGTTACATGAACCATGGTTACATGCGTAACCTGGAGATGTTTTGTAATATTTACTTTCCCTTGTCCCTTGGGTCATTCTGAACTGACTTTCTTCTGTGGAAAAGGTACAGAAACAATTTTCACTCAGAAACTGCTAGTAAACTTGATTTCATCACAAAGAGATTCAATTAAGGATTTTTTTTTTCATAACAGAATCAATTTAGACCAGAAAGCAATCTTGCTTTAGATTTTGGACTACTAATTTTCTCCTAAAACACCACTGTCACTCACTCTTGAGGAGGCTTTTTGACCAGGCAATGGAGTTTTTTAAAAACCTTTCATGCTAAGGACCCCCAGATATGATAAATTTCACAACCAAAAATTTAAAAGGCAGTTACATATTTTATACAGACTCATTTATACATGATCAAAGTCAAAACAAATTAATTAAATATTATGTGGAAAATATTTACTGTGTAAAAAGATACCATTTTTTTCTACCCACTAATAAAGTATAATAGAATCAAATATACAGAAACTCAATTCAACTGAATAACATTTTCCATGCTAAATAGCAGTTCTACAGAAAATAGAGCCATATAAAACAAGTGAGCTCAAGGTAAAAGAGGCAATAAAAAAAACCTAGAAAGGTACTAAGCAAATACAAACTATTCTTATAAATACATTGCAAGAAAGAAGAGTTGAACATTTAAAAATACATACAGATTTGGGTTTTGTTTCTTACTGTTAAAATAGCACCCTTCAAGATCCCAGTTAATATTACATGATTTATCAGTGCACATCATTTTTTAAAAATTCATATTACTTCAAAATCTTTAATCAAAAACATGAACTTTCCCTTCCTCCCGCAATGACATCTCTACTGTTCTCAGATGACTTGTGCACTAGTCCGGGACAATAATTTCTATACTCCAGAAACTGGTCACTCACATTAGATTGTGGAAATTAGCAAACAACAACAATCCAACACTCAATTCTCAATCAATTCTCAAAATCAGGTCCAATCCAACATTTTTTTTTCTCATTCAAAAAGCAGTTTCAATCATTTGTACATCAGAATAGCAATAAAAAGATGATCACAATTACTGTTTCATGCTGACTTTAAAACCCCCTGGCAAATGACTCAATAGCTAGTAGGCTTTTGGTTAACATTAACCAGTTGGCTTCAAAGCTTAGATGACGTCAGTCAAAAAAGAAAGTCATTTCAGAGGAGCAGCAAGAAGAAACATTTCTTGAATAACATGTAAATATATTCTAAACACAATGAACAATGTGCAAAAAATTGGATATATTCAGATCTCATACAGCGTTTTCTTACTAGAAACCACTGATGTTTCTTTCAGACTTTCCAAGACATGCATTCAGTTGCACATCAGTGTTCACATCCCAAGTTCCTATATGTTTCCTCCCACCACATCAATTATGCAATATCCAAGGTTTCCTTTGGATTTTTACATAAGCATGAATGAGTAACCGTAGGGCAATCTGGAACAAATGCGGCCTTTGTTCACATCCATACTTAAGGGTTTTATATCTAAAATCCTTCCATTGGTGGAAGATCAAGAGGTCATCGCAGACTTCACTGCATTAATGTCTCCCGCAGGGCTGGATGGAGATTGTGTAAGCATCAGATTTTAACCAGCGGACTCTGCTAAGGTTGTTATAACCTTCGAGAGCATGTTTAAGAAGTTCTATTGTGATACCAAGGTCAACATTGGACTAAAAGCAAAACAAAATGATTGCATTTGCATTCATATTCATTTTCTTGGCAGGCGGTTTCTTAGCAAAGTGACCTATGGGAGACTGAATATATTGTGCTATGACAACTACATCAGGTACCAAAACACAGTCTGGATCTAGATTGACGTGTGGCTCTCTGGGTGACAGGAGACGGCCAGCTGGGGGATTATTTATAAACTGTGTTGTGCACAATTCAGAAGCAAAAAGATTTTGAAACGAACAGCCGGAATAGCCTGACATTATGGCATTGCCATTATTTCAGTGCTTAATATGGAAAGAATAATGAAGACCTTCAATGAATAGAGCCCAAAACTGAAAACAGAATTAGAACAAAAAGAGAATTCTTCGCTTCTTTTTCAACAAAAGGTCAGTGAATCAATGAGGCACTACACTTTCCAAAAATATTGATCTTCAAACTAAGGTACTAAATTTACAATCTAAATTTTATGCGAGCCCTATGAAAAAATATCAACAAATGGAAAATAGCTTAAAAATCATTTTGTGCTCAAATGAAAAACAATATCATACAGAATCATCTGAAACAGTATGAGTCTGGGTAAATGTTTTCAGTGAGTCCTTGAATCTCAATTCCAGTTTAGGCCTGAATGACAAAAATAAAAACACATGCTAGCAACCTTTCCACTGAAATCTGAGCACTAAATCTCTCCACATAACAACAACAACAAAACAACATCAACACATGGCTGCTATTAATTCAGTTTGAGCTTTTAGAGTCTGATAGATAAAAGAGCTTTGAGATAACATTGATCTGATGCTAGATCAGGCATTTGCAAAAAAAAAATTAGAGACAAAAAGTCTCTTTAAGGCAGGTGCATTCCATACAATGGATGGATGGATGGATGGATAGATAGATAGATAGATAGATAGATAGATAGAGTTGAATTCACCTGCTGGTGTGGCAAAGTTAATTTCAGACCCTGTCTCCACCTTTTGAGAGCTGTTCCCAAAACAAACCAAAACCAAGCCCTGAAAGCTCTTGTTCCAACCCAGGGTCATTTGGCAATCTGTCAAATGTTGTTTTCCTGACATTTACTTTGAAGCAACACTTCCAAGTACCCACCAATCATTAATTCAAGGGAGTTAATCTCAGCCATGCTCCATGAGTCTGCAATTATCATCATCATTACTGGCAATTCGGCCACACAACAGAAAGGCGATATCATTTCTCTGAAACAAATGCCAGAAAGAGTGGGTGAGACAAATAGAGCAACAAACCCAGTAGAGCATCATTAGAGTGGCCAGCGCTCTTCAGAGCAGCAAATCGTGTTGATAATTGTGAGGATGGTGAAGAAGAGCTGAGGATGTGTGTGGGAGAAAGCCTTGTGTTTTTCTGAATATTCCAGCTTCTCGTTTAAGCACACGGGAGTTTGAAGAGATTTCGAAGAGTGGATTCATTCTCATCTCTGGAGCTGAATATCAAAGCAACATTTTTAGAAATGGGCTAGAAGTGTCCCTGTTGGCTTTAGTGGTTAAAAATGTCTGATATATTTCATTGGACACTAGACTTTGTCTTTCTGGTCTTCTATCTTTTCCCTGAGAAACATTTTTCTTTAATTTACTCTTCACTAGAGATAAATCTAGAGATATTCTGTTGTTTTTGCTTTATTCTAATATTTTTATGGAAACCTTGGAACTTTTTTTTCAGGATTCTTTGATTAAGTTAAAAAGTCCAGCATTTATTTGAAACATTTTGTAATTTTCTAACTGCCTTTACTGTGTTTTTGTGATCAATTTAATGCTTGCTGAATAAAAGTAGTACAACACCGCCTAGCATCGTATTTGCTGACTGAAATCCAATACTTGTTACTTTCTAATTTTGAGGTGCTGATTCCAAAAAAGTGCCTGTTTTCTCTCACAAAATATGATAGCATTTAGGTGAAGAAGTATCATATTATCTCTCAATCATCAGAAAAACTGCCACAAAGATTCCTATCATCCTCCAAGTCAGGTTACAACTATTTGTTCAATTCTCAGCCAGTTTTCACATGCACAACATTATTTTATGCCTAATCCTGATTGTAAGGTTAGAATAATGGCCAGTGAGAAGGAAGAAAAACAGAAGAAAATGCCAACATGAGTCATGACTATGTACATACAGTGACAGAAAAATACAGATTTAGTGAAAAAAGCCTATTGCTGTAAAGTTCTTTGACATTAAATAGAGTAATTTGAACATATTTTCCCACTCCTTTGTAAGTTAAATTATACATTTTGAATACTTTTTGACATTTGGCTGCTTTTGTTATTTTGTTAAAGGGGTCATATGATGCGATTTCAATTTTTCCTTTCACTTTGGAGTGTTACAAGCTCTTGGTGCATAAAGAAGATCTGTAAAGTTGCAAAGACTAAAGTGTCCAATCCAAAGAGATATTCTTTATAACAGTTAAGGGTCAGCCACACCTACCTAAAACGGCTCGTTAAACACATTTTATTACACCAAATACACAAAATAATGTTCTTTTCAGCAGCATCATATGACCCCTTTAAGCGCATTAAAGCTGACATGCACAAAAATCTTTCTAACCTCTGACACGGTTGGCTTAAGTGGTTAAAAGTGCTGATGTGTTTCATTGAACACTAGAATTTGTCCTTCTATTGCTTCCAGACAAACAGTTTTATTGCTCAGCCGTTGCTCTTTCAGCATGGTGCTGTTCACTAGAGACAAATCTAGAGAGATTCTGTTGTTTTTTGCTTTATTCTACAACAACACTTTCTCCTCTCAGTTCACAGTGGCTTCTTTGGGATCGTCTGGACATGCTCAGTGGCCCAATGTGGCCCAGCTGTCTTCCCGAATCCATTTAACAGGGTCTGTGTTCACCTTACCTACACCACTGTGAGGGTGAACATGCGGGCTGCTGGCCTCCAGGACTACAGCATGGTTTTGGATGTAGTCCTGGAAAGCCCTGCAATCACAGCCTGCACAAGGATTCACGAACAGACTCTCAGTAAATGACTGGTAAAGTGCATTTTGCACTGACAGCATTAGAAGCACATGGCTATTTAATATACACGTGTAACACACTACTTGCCCAGACCAACAGACTAACACTAAAATTTGGGGAATTCTTTTTGGTCTGGACACATCCAACAGCTAAGGGTTTGTAGATCTGTATCCTTCCTCATTACATTGACATTTACTCATTACATCCTCATTCATTTGAACTGAATAACTGGCTTGCGTCCATGAAGTAAACAAACAAACAAACAAACAAACAAAAGAATAAATATAACAAACATAACAATACATTTTTAAAATACCTAAAATAATTATAATACAAAAATGTAAAATACCTTCTTATTAGTAAAATACCTAATTCACTACATTTTTGTAATTTTATAAATATTTTTACTTAGTTTTTGTAATCAATTTAATGCATAATTGCTGAATAAAAGTATTATTATTATTAATAAAGTATTTCTAAAAAATCTTTCACCTCCAAAATTGTTATCAGCCAATGCAATAATAAAAAAATAGCCAGAATCCAGCTGATAAATCAATCTATCATTAAAGCACTGCATATGACAGGCAAGGACAGACCTGTGAGCACAGTCTATTATAAGCAGTACATTACACTCGGAGCAGAGTATATAAACCTGTGGCCATGTGCTTCTGTGGCCTTCAGGCAGGTTATCTGTAACTGTCATAGTAGCAGAACCACATAAAGTAATGAGGTGTTTGCTGTATCAGTGTACATATGTGTGTTTGTTTCCTCAGAGCTGTTTGAGTGTCCTGCTCTGAACTGAAGACACAGATGAATCGGACACTCATGTAGCCTGACAGCTTACCGCCGCCGTGCCAACAGCCACCTAGAAAAGTCTGAACTTCAGTATAGCACAGACTGAAACCATTTATAAGTAATTTAAAGTCACTGGATTTTTATTTTTATTTTTAGAACATGCTGTTCTTCTATCATTTTTTTCTACCATTCAAAAATTTTAACTATTTTTTTTAAAAATAAGTCTCTAATGTCGACCAAGGCTGTACTTATTAGATAAAAAATACAGTAAACACAGCAATATTCTAAAATATTATTACAATTTAAAATACCTGTTTTCTAATGCAATATATTTTAAAATGTAATTTATTCCTGTGATGCAAAGCTGAATTTTCAGCATCATTACTCCAGTCTTCAGTGTCACATGATCCTTCAGAGATTATTTTTAATATGCTGATTTGCTGCTCAAAAATCATTGCTTGCATTACTATAACAAATATAGCTGAAAACATATTTTTGCATGGTTGTGTATATTATTTCTTGATTTGGGTAATCTTAAATAACTGTTTTTGGATAAAATTAAATACTTTCCAAACCCTTTTTCATTCTGGAGCTTGGACGCAAACCAAAGAGTTTATTCACATCAAAAGAATGATAAGTTTGGCATCAGTGCAAAAACTGAAAGCACTTTGCATTGTTAAACACTTCAGTTAAAACAAAACAAGAAAACTCATGTTACAAAACAGATATATTTCTGGTTGGATGAGTCACATTTGAAGCCATAAAATAGCTGATACGTCAACAGAACTCTATATGCAACGTGCTGTGAGATGCGAGAAAACAATATAAATTTAGAGGAAGGAGGAGAAGACTAGGATGGATGACTGAAGGGTTGGGGTGGGAGGAGATGAGAGCAGTGAACATATGAGGCAGGCACGGAGCGAGAGATGAGCATGACAATGTGGATGCGTGTTGATACACATGTGCATGATGCATGGAGCTAAACTGTCAACATGTGGACAGACTGGGGGTGAGACGCCAAAGATGGTCGCTGTATGATGGATGATGTTCCCATGAATATCCAACCGCCTGTGGAGAACAGAAACCCACATATGAGTGAATTGCTGGATCCACTGGTGCTAAACCACAGCATCGCTTGACGGATGGAAGGATATGTGGAGAGTTTGACAAGTGCTTCTTTCAGCTTGGAGCTCATGCCACTACACAAAAAATGCAGCACTCTTATAAAAAAACATACCAGGTTCTGCATTTGGTCTAAAACAGGGATACTCGCTGAAACATTGATGCATTGGACATAGTGTAAGGCTGTGCACAGAATACCACCATTGTGAATGTACTGTTTCTGCAGTGTGCATACTAGCAAACGACTAAACGGTAAAAACGATAATGAAAATAATCAACAAATTTTAATATCAATTAATAGCATATGAGTACCATGCATGGAAAACATCCAGTCGTCACATTCTTTTACAGCTGTGAATAACTAAGTTCTATGCAAAATGCATCTAAAAAAGAGGACAAACTGCACAAAATTGTTCAAATGCATAAGCGTGTTCATATTTTCCTTAGTGCATAACTTACATTTTACTGTTTTTTATCTTCTCTGTACATTTTAGAAAACTCATGCAAGTATTTAGATTTTGCATACATTTCTATACCTTGGTTTTTCTTTATTACAGTGTGCAAGCAGTTGTGTTTTTATAAATGTAAAGTTTACATGTTATGCATATAAGCATTTTTTACACATAATACAGAGATACATTCACTATATTTGTTTTCATAGTGACATTAGACAGGACGTTGGATACCTTTTTTTTTATTAAATACCAAAAATAAAATTTGGCCTTTTTATCTGACACATAATTGGCATATCAATGATCAAGAATAAATGTTACGTTAACCCTTATGTATATTGAATAGTATAGAACACCCAGATCACACTATATTTGCAAACATGTGCAGAACACAATACACAGAATACTATATCCCACAATGCAACATGCTTAACCATTGTTAGTGCAACAAACAAATCAGACGTAATAGGAGTTATTTTTTGACTCCTTGATCTGACTGGCAAAAGAGAATTTGAATGACATTTTTCCATAGAGTTCGCCTATGAACAGGGACGCTCAAACAAACTAACATTACAGAAATCACACATCACCTTCACATAAAATAAGTTCAAAATACACAATAAATGGATGCCATTGCTGAATTAAACATGCATAATGAGGCCATGTGACAATGTAGTTGTTGAAACGTTTATCCTGGAATAGCAAATACTGTATTGTTTCAGTCTGTTTTTAACAGCAGGCATTATGCAGTAGACTAGTGTTCTATTTCTGGTGCTTAGGTTAATCCAGCCTCTGCGGGGGAAGCCTTCAGCTGCTTGTAGGTATTTCTCACATGAATTAACATGCTGAAGTTTGATTTTGTGATCTAGTTTATGACTTTTCTGTGTTGCTCATCTTTTATTGGGACCATAAGCATTCTCTCAGTCTCTTTAGAGTTAATTAGTGCTTTCTGGTGCACAAATCACTATTACACGGCTCATATGTAGGGGTGCGAACACCTAATCCAAAGTATTACAATTCTGCATGTACCTTGTGCCCGGAAATGAATGATCTTCACTTTAGATCAAGCGGCTTGTTGAGGTGAGGACAGCAGTTACTTTTGCGACTGATTAGACTTTCTACAATGTTCACCTGGTGGGCAAAACAGGAGAAAAGTCTCATAGACTTACACTGAAGGAGGAACCCGAGCTGTTTCTACAGAACAGAACATCCAAGAGACTTTGACTTGGGCCTGTAAGCAACTAGAACACAGTAGCAACCACATATCAATGACCTAGCAACATGGTGATGAGTTCCCTGCTGAAAAATCCAGCATAAACCAGCATGTATTCCAAGCTGGTCCATGCTGGTTGGTGCTGGTATAGTGCTGGTCCAGGCTGGTTTATGCTGGCGTAGTGCTGGTCTAGCTGGTGGACCAGCATATCCTGGTTCACCAGCATGGGCTTTGTAGGGTTGAGTGTCAGTAGGCCAGCTGTCTGTTTATACAATTAGTGTTTTGGGGACAAACATAGTTTTTGCTTGCATATATCTCTATTAACACATTAATGATGTAAAGGAAAAACAATATGTGACCCCGGACCACAAAACCAGTCATATGGGTCAATTTTTTTGAAATTGAGATTTATACATAATCTGAAAGCTGAATAAATATGCTTTCCATTGATGTATGGTTTGCTAGGATAGGACAATAATTGGCTGAGATACAACTATTTGAATATCTAGAATCCGAGGGTGCAAAAAAAATCTAAATATTGAGAAAATCGCCTTTAAAGTTGTCCAAATGAAGTTCTTAGCAATGCATATTACTAATCAAAAATTAAGTTTTGATATATTTACGGTAGGAAATTGACAAAATATCAGATTTTTGGCATAAAAGAAAAATCGATAATTTTGACCCATACAATGCATTGTTGGCTATTGCTACAAATAAACCCATGCTACTTATGACTGGTTTTGTGGTCCAGGGTCACATATAAGGTTAGAACATAAGATTTATTGAATTATATGATAACTTTGTAATTTCTTTTGCTTCCTCTGCTGAAAGTAGAACTGAAAATTTTAATTGCTTAAGTTATGTTTACTGGTAAACTGGTAAAACGTTTCAAAGCATCAAAGGAATTGTCTCCCGTTTCATAAGATCTGTACATAAATCAGTTAAAATCCGTTAAAAAGAGCTTGTGTACATTGGATGACAGGGGTTATGAGAAGAGCTCTTTCAATGGGACAGTTAATAACAACTTGATAATGAAAGTTCAAAACTGAAAGTTGTTTTTAAAGACATTCATACTTATTTGGGAAGTCACATATGTCCAAATCCAGCTGCCAGTCACTGATTTCAAAAAGTGCACATAGTAAAATGTATGTCAGTGCAGTCAGGACCATGAAATATTATTGAAAACAGTGATAGTGTGCACTTTCAACAATTGCTGAAACTGAGTTAATTCAGCCAAAGTCAATGGCCAAGTGCCCAACACTAATCACCATAATGGTAACAGACTTTAGCAACCTTTGTGCATGTACCATATGAAAGAAATAAAGCCAAACTGGTTTGCAATAAGTGAATATGGTAATTCTGTTTTTGCAGTTGTTTAATCCTCCTCTGGTGAGTTATTGATTTCATCTAAGGCTGTGTGGCTGTATAGTTGTTTCTGCTCACCTCTTCACTTTTTTCTGTTCCTGCTGTTCCTCTTATTCTGAGTGATTTTGCTTTTGTGTTAACTGCAGGTGTCATCACTAATGCTCAGTCCTCACTTGTAGAGTGAATCTACTTTATTTCACTAACTACAACACTGCTTCAGTGACAGGGCTTAGACACCAGCAACCCAGCATGCAAAACATACCTTATGCCTAACCTGTTTCACAAAAGGTTCTTTGTGGGCGAAAGAAGGTTCTTCAGATTATAAAAAGGTAAGAAAGAGACGGTTCTTTAAAGAACCTTTGACTGAATGGTTCTTTGTGGAACCAAAAATGGTTCTTCTATGGCATCGCTGTAAAGAAAATTTTAAGCACCTTTATTTTTAAGAGTGTATGCATCATCTTTGATGTCTAATTGTCATTTGTGAAACGCTGTTGGATGAACGTGTCCAGAGAGCAGCTGCAGGAGCGTAAGGCTGTTTGGAGACGTGGTCAAGACGCCGCTGACATCTCCCCGTCTGCTGCTCTCATTTGATAACGCCGCACACCTCATTTACAATTCAATTCATCTACGTTCTACTGCAATTAAATGCCTTCTGACACACACACACACACACACACACACACACACACAGAGTGGTTTCTTAAAGTCACAGGATTATGCAACTATTCTGGTTTTCTTTTGGCATAGAAGGTTGGAAAAAAGGTTGATGTATAAATTCTGTATAATTCAGAATAACATTATATTTTTTATCAACAACAGTGGCGTAAATCTAAATCCTAGATTTAGATCTATCCTAGAAAATATTTGTGGACAATGTGACATACACATTTAAACACTGTCAAAAAGCAAAGCAAATACATATAAGTCTGTACTGTAGTTTCACTGGAGCATTTGGGTGAATCACATGAAAACATATTCCCACCACATTTGACCATAAAATAATAAAGAAAGGAATAATTCGCGAAAATTAAGCCATTTGAAGAAAATTTAAGACCATTTAGGTTTTTTGCATTGCATTTTCATGGCAAATTATGCCCATTTTTAAATTTAAATGAATTACAATTTTAGGGTAAAAAATTTATTATAAAATAAAATCTTTATTTATCCGGACACGACAAGGATAATTGTCCTTGAAAAAGCTTTTAAATGCACACACACACACACACACACACACACACACACAGAGTGGTTTCTTAAAGTCACAGGATTATGCAACTATTCTGGTTTTCTTTTGGCATAGAAGGTTGGAAAAAAGGTTGATGTATAAATTCTGTATAATTCAGAATAACATTATATTTTTTATCAACAACAGTGGCGTAAATCTAAATCCTAGATTTAGATCTATCCTAGAAAATATTTGTGGACAATGTGACATACACATTTAAACACTGTCAAAAAGCAAAGCAAATACATATAAGTCTGTACTGTAGTTTCACTGGAGCATTTGGGTGAATCACATGAAAACATATTCCCACCACATTTGACCATAAAATAATAAAGAAAGGAATAATTCGCGAAAATTAAGCCATTTGAAGAAAATTTAAGACCATTTAGGTTTTTTGCATTGCATTTTCATGGCAAATTATGCCCATTTTTAAATTTAAATGAATTACAATTTTAGGGTAAAAAATTTATTATAAAATAAAATCTTTATTTATCCGGACACGACAAGGATAATTTTCCTTAAAAAAGCTTTAGCAAAAAAAAAAAAAAAAGCCTGCGTGCTCGAGAGATCACCTGTGTGATAATTCAGTAATACATTTGTGCATTTTTGGTGTGCCAACCTTTGTTTTGTTTCCTCCAGAAACCTTTAATCACTACAAAACACTGCCTCCAGTGGACAAAAACAACAAAAAAGCTCATTTAAGGTAATAAATAACTTTGGCCTTGGTTTACAGACAGGGCTTAGACTAAGCCAGGATTAGGCCATAGTTCAATTAGGACATTTAAGTATTTTTTTATAAATGTGCCTTAGAAAAACAAAACATTACTGGTGTCCATCTTGAGACAAAACAGAGGCATTGATATATTTTAAGATCAATCAGTGCAAGTTTATTTCAGATGAAACAGCTCAGACGTACATTTTAGTCTGGAATAGTCTTAAGCCTTGTCTGTGAAACCGGGGGATAGAAACTTAACTTGTCATGTTTAACACAATAAATAGTTAAAAAAAAAAAAATGTTTCACTTAAAACAAGACAAAATAATAATAATAATTTTAACAGATTAATTTTTATTCTGTTGACAATCTCAGACTTCAATAACAGCTCAGACTTACATTTTAGTCTGGAATAGTCTTAAGCCTTGTCTGTGAAACCGGGGGATAGAAACTTAACTTGTCATGTTTAACACAATAAATAGTTAAAAAAAAAAAATGTTTCACTTAAAACAAAACAAAATAATAATAATAATTTTAACAGATTAATTTTTATTCTGTTGACAATCTCAGACTTCAACAATAAAAATTGCTTTGTGAAAATGAAAACTTAATATTCATCTCTCTTTCCTTGTGACACATACATAATTCATAAAAGAACAGTTTGCATTGTGTTGTGCATCTTTCTCCTCACCACTGTCACATTTAGCTGCTCACTGGGGTTTATGGTAATATTATCTGTTAATGTACCTTGGAACAATATTTATTGTGAGAAGTTCAATACACATAAATTTGATTTCAACTTTTCAGGTTTATACAGCTAATATTACTCCACAAGTGTGTACAAAAAACCTGATATACAACAAAACAAATATTGAAGATAATATTGTCATCATTTGCGATTTTTCTTACACCGCACAAAACTAGTGAACACTCTCAGAAAAAAGGTACAAAAGCTGTCAGTGGGGTGGTACCTTTTTAAAAGGTGCACCTTTCTACCTTATTCACCCCGAAAGGTGCATAATGATACATTAAAAGTACACATTAGTATACCTAAATAGTACATATTAGGACTTTTTGAAAGGGTACCACCCTAGTGACAGCTTTTGTACTTTTTCTTCTGAGGCTGTACATAAAAAGGCACATTAAGAAGTAAAAAAATGCTTGATCTAAAGCACTAAAGTTGTGAATGATATCCTAGACAGACACAGTCCAGTGCACCAGACCATCGTCCCTTATAAAAGCTGCCGATGGCCTGTTGGACACATATGCATCACACACCGGCGGAGCGCTGAACCATGTAGCCTAGCGCACATTAACCCGTCTTCCTCCATGAACCCTGTCGCCAAACATGCGGTAGAGAGTTAAAGCTGTATTTATGTCGTGTGCGCGCATGTGTCTCGCTAAGCCCAATGCTGTCACACTTGGCCGCTCTTTATTTCCATATCACTAGGAGGGTGATACTGAGCCGGCCCGGCCCTGCCTCTTTGGCTGAACGGTTCCATTGCTATCTGTGCATGTGTGTGTGTGTGAACGGGAGACAGAAATAGTGAAACGCGTGTGTGTGTGTGCCTGACAGTGACTTAAGCTGTCCGTCTCAGCATGATGCTTCTGCTCTGAAATGACACACAGCAGTGAATCTGGCAACAATGAGGAGGACAGCGGTGAGGAAGATGACTGGATATGTGTGGGCAGTTTTCTTGAAATCCGTGTCTGATCTCGTGTAAGACGGATGTTTTACCTTCATTAACGTTTGGAATGACTGATCGGACTGCCGAAGCTCGACATTTAATATCACTTGAGCTAAAACTATCAGAGTGTTAAAGGAATGAACAAATTCTGTCATCATTTACTCACCCTTATGTCGTTCCAAACCTGTATGACTTTCTTTCTTCTGTGTAATATGAAAGGTGATGCTTCTGCTCTGAAATGACACACAGCAGTGAATCTGGCAACAATGAGGAGGACAGCGGTGAGGAAGATGACTGGATATGTGTGGGCAGTTTTCTTGAAATCCGTGTCTGATCTCGTGTAAGACGGATGTTTTACCTTCATTAACGTTTGGAATGACTGCCGAAGCTCGACATTTAATATCACTTGAGCTAAAACTATCAGAGTGTTAAAGGACTGAACAAATTCTGTCATCATTTACTCACCCTCATGTCGTTCCAAACCTGTATGACTTTCTTTCTTCTGTGTAATATGAAAGGTGAACTTGTGAATGACAATACAATGAAAGGAAATGGAGGACTGGTGTTGTCAAGCTCAAAAATGACCAAAAAAACACCATGAAAGCATTATATACTCCTGTTCAAAAATTTGGGGTCAGCTAGATTGATTGATTGATTTGAAAGAAAATGAATACTTTTATTATTAAGTACATATTAACTCAAAAGTGACAGTAAAGACATTTATTAAGTTGCAAAAGATGTCTATTTCAAATAAATGCTGCTTTCTATTCATGCAAAGAATTCTGAAAATAAACGATATCTTGGTTTCCAAAAAATATTAAGCAGTGCAACTGTTTTCAACATTGATAATAATCAGAATTGTTTCTTGATCAGCATATTAGAATGATTTCTGAAGGATCATGTGACACTGAAGACTGGAGTAATGATGCTGAAAATTCAGCTTTGATCACAGGAATAAATTACATTTTAAAATATAATTAAATAGGTAACAGTTACTTTAAACTGTAATAATATTTTACTATTTGTACTGTATTTTTCTGATAAAATAAATGCATTAAATGAATTAGTGAGACTACTTTCAAAAACATTTTTAAAAATGTTACTTACTGACTCCAAACCTTTGAACAGTTTTTGAATCTTCACGTGAGTAATAACAAAAATTTAAGTAATTATTTACTGAATTTTTTTCTTTTGACTACAGTATGCAATTGGAATCTTTTTAAATGAATCAAACGATTCATTGAAAAGATCCAACTGAAAAGAACAATCATTTGAGTCAGATCTTTTCAACGATTCTATTTGATTCAGTTCACAAAAATCAATCGCCTGAATAATTTGGTCACAAATATCAATCATCCGGTTCTCAAGTTCAACTGACTGACTCAATGATTCAATCCTTAGTGAAGGAGAAAATGAGAACAACTCAATTTAGGTGGGTTTGCCACCCAAACCTCATGACTTCAGAAGATTTATGAACTACATTCTGATGACTTTATGGTGGTTTTGTGTCCTTTTTGAGCAATGAAAGCTCCAGTTATTCTCTGTAATTGCAACTTTTTTCAAATTACTCATATAGCACATTATTCAAAATGTGTCCTTTTGTGGAAAACTAAAAGTCATACAGGTTTGGAACAACATGAGGGTGAATAAACGATGACAAAATGACCCTTTGTGGATGAAATATCTCTTTAAACGGCTCAGACAGCATCAATGAAACCAGAATATAGAAAAAAAAGATGTGTGTTATCAAGCCCTTTGTTCTTACAGTCCTAAATCCCACCTGCGGTTCACTCAACAATGGCAGGATATCTAGGGATCATCGCTTGTACCAATCAGTGCGTCTCCGCTGCAATGATTTCAGCAGCACAGACAAACAAAAATACATGACTGGAACAGCAAGCTGGGAAACGACACACACCTTAAAACACTTCAAATCCATTATGTCACGATGCAGTCAAGGGCTCCACTTCAGGGACATCTTGAGAAGGAAGCTTCTCTTGTTTCTCTCTCTCTCGCTCACTCGCTCGCTCTCTCCACAGGCTAAAGCAGACGGCTCTATTCTCACAAGCCAGACTTCTGACTAATGGCATACAATAGCTTATTCTGTGCAATTTTAGCAGCCCTTTATGATTGTTGCTGTACAAATGACTTCACCGCAATTAATCGGCTGTCACGGACACTCTGCAGGCGGTCCACGGGCGGTTGTCTGGCTAGAGTAACTCATTTCCTTTAGTTACATCATAAGAGAATAAGCACACAAATCTACAGGAACACGCCTACTCTGTAGATCACTGTGTCAGCATCACTTACTAGATCATGGAGGTACATGAAATAAATACAGAAGGTGGGTAACAAATAAACTTTTACAATATTTTATTAACCAAAATGTATGGGGCTGTACGATTTGGCCAAACAACATATATTGTGATTATTTTGTCATATATTGCAATTTGGACTGCAGTTTGATAAACATTTAACATCTTATACTGCTGCTGCTTAGATATCCCCCCCCCAAAAAATTAATAAATGGCTTCTACAACCTTAACTTAATAGTTGTGAGATGTGTCTCAGTCCACTTGACAGGCACACTGTTGTTGTTTTAATAATAATAATAATATGAATAATATGAATAATAATAATAAATATTTCAGATAATTCTATAATAATAACAACAATAATAATATTTGTATTTAATATTTTATTTAATAATACTTTTAATTATTATTATTAAAAAGTGAAACAGTAAAATAAAATATAGTATTCATTATTATTATCATTATAAAACTAAAATAAGAGAAATATAACTAATATTGTAATATTATATAATTAAAAAAATTTGTCAAATTATTGTAATATTAATATATACTGAAAATCGAAATATTCAGTAATACACAAAAAAAAAATTATGATTTTTAATATTAATATTATTGTTATTGTTGTTGTTATAAAAAATAACAGAAATTTTAAGATTACTATTGTACTGTAAAATCAATTATAATTTTCAATAATAAAATGAAATAAAATAATTATTATCATTATTACGATTACTATTGTTATTATAATAATATAAAATATATTTGCTTACTTTTAACTATTGAATTGGAACCATTGACATATTAATATTATACTGTAAGTTAATGAATAATAATATATTTTATTTTACAATATCATAGTAATATTACAACAGGTATCCTCACTTCAAGGAGTCAGAGCCTCAATTTTTATTATTTATTTATTTATTTTTGGCTGTATACATCTGTAGACAAAAATGTTTGAAATATGTAAAGACCATGTGAATCTGGTGCTCTTTGTTTTCTAAATGCATGTATGAGCGACTGAACTCACTGTCACACACATTGTGTGAGGAAATAACCAATGCTGTACCTTTACCCAGTGGCCACCATGTCCCATCACATCACTGTAGCTCAAATCATCGTGAATCACAGCACCGTAAGCACACGAGAGACGTGCAATTGTGTGCACTGCACAATTAACCATGAAACAAATAAACTCTGCATGAGCACTCCAGTAGGGGCCACTGGCTGTACAGACTACATCTGATGCCCCTCTGCTGGATTCACAAACCCAAATGGCCTTTGCTACTCAATGCCGATCCATAAACATAATACGGCTTCGTCCTCTCATGAGCACACATCATCCGAATGTGCTTTCTGCTATTATAATCATACTCATAAGTGGCTCACACAGGACAATATAATGGAAAGCTATAATTGAGCTGTGGCAGGTGGATATTGATACAGATGCATTTCTCATATGAATGGCTTGTTTTTCAAACGGATTGATTCGGCGGGGCTCCTGGGGAGTGGCTTCGGGGCGCTGTTACACCGTGATTCATTTCAAACGGCCACGGGAGGAGGAACGAGAGCGAGGGATGAGAGCATAAAGGAGCATGATTTTTTTTAACACGGAGAGTACAAGTGCTTTGATGAAGAGCTCGGGTATCGGGGGAGCAGGTTAAGGCACTGTCTGAGCGGATGTTACTCACTCTTCCTCTCTGCTTATATCCTCTGAGGAGTCAAGTTCGTCTCGCATTTCTCTTTTGGTGTGACGTAGGCTTTTATGAGCTGTGTGAGAGACAGCGGTAAATGCTGTAATGGATAGCAGGGTTAGGGAGTTACTAACTGAATAGCAAAAGGTAAAGAAGTGAAGCTATTAATATACTGTAACTACAGTTTTCAATAGTGTGACAGAGAAAATATATTGCACTTTTCTTTTCCAATGCGCCGCAAGTGTAAATGCTGCAATGATGTTCGTGAAGTTTGTAAGTTCAGAAGGTTTAGGTTAATGAGCTCATTTAAAAATTATTCACCAGTTTGAGTCCCTGTTATATTTGAGTCCATCTTTTTTTTTTTTATATTAGTAAAATATTCAAGCCAATTGTGTGAGTTTAATGGAGTGAAAGCATAATCACTCTGCATTAACTCCATACTGGGTTTTCTATTTCCCACTTAATAAAATAAAAAAAATAATAGAAATTAATACATTTTTCCATTAAGGATGCGTTAAATCGATCAAAAGTCACAGTAAAGATGTTTACTTTGTAACAACATACATATTTTAAAATAAAAGCTGAACTTTATATTTACCAAAGAATACTGCATGAATGTATCACGATTTCCACAAAAATATGAAGCGACACATCTGTTTTCAACATTGATAATAATCAGAAATGTTTCTTGAGCAGCAAATAAACATATTAGAATGACTTCTGAAGGATCATGTGACACTGAAGACTGGAGTAATGATGCTGAAAATTCAGCTTTATCATCACAGGAATAAAATACATTTGTATATATATTCAATTAGAAAACAGTTATTTTAAACTGTAATAATAATTTACAATATTATTATTTTTTCATTTGTTTTTACTGTATTTTTGATAAATAAATAAATGCAGTCATATGTGAGCATAATTCTTTCAAAAACAATCCAAATGTAGATAGATAGATGACCTAGTGCATCCCATTTTCTGTAATACTTCCCTGTCCTGCTCTGCTATGTCAATTAACAAAAAGCAGGAACTTCTTAAAAAAAACCAAAACGACATAATTTGTGTGCTGTATGATAATAGAGGCTGGTGGGTGTGACCCTGCTGTTGCCCTAGTGACAGTGCTCTGGCTACTGAGTGGAGTGATTGAAGGCAGTTATTAGTAGAGCAAGGACACTCTCCATGGCGACCATTCCAGACGGACCCCGGAGGGCCAGGGTGAGCTTTGATCACAGTCTGATGCTTTGACAGGCACCCTACCCCAGCATCTATCTATCTATCTATCTATCTATCTATCTATCTATCTATCTGCCTACCTACCTACCTACCTATCTATCTATCTATCTATCTATCCTGTGATTGTAGTTGTTAAATAAAAATGTCATTCATATCAATTCATGCATCACCTAATTTCATGGTAACATATAAGCCTGGCCTACAGAAAAGGACATTTATGTTTAATCTATCTAATTGTTTGTTGGTCATACTATACAATGATTTATAGCTCATAAAGAGCTTTAAAAAATAATTGCATATTAAATCGCAATCGCAATATTGGTAAAAAAAATCGCAATTAGATTATTTTCCAAAATCGTTCAGCCCTACTACCTACCTACCTATCTATCTATCTATCTATCTGCCTGTTTAAAATTCAAACTGACTGACTGAATTCTGAACAGCACACAACTCTAATTATGTATTATGCATTTTTTGTATGACTTCTAAAGAAATATTTAAGAAAGAATTTGCACTTTGTCACTTTGCAATATAGTGACAGTACAGAAATTGGGCCATGTTTTGGCAGTTCAAAGGGAATTGGATTTAAAAACTTTTACAATTACCAAGTTCCCTTTCAGTCGGTCACTCTGCTGCCTACTTATACTCACGCTGTGATCAGCAGCAGCTGGATGCAATAATCGCATGCCAATGTGCATTGGCTCGTTTAGTTTACACTCGAAGTAGATTGGTCCCTCTAAGCGAGATCCCAATTCGTCGGTCATCCGACGTGACGTCTCCGTTCCCTCCTTCAGGGAACGAGGGTTACATACGTAACCGAGACGTTCTTTGAAATTAAAAAAGTGGGTACAGAGAAAACCAAGCAAAAGAAAATCATGCATATGATATAAAACTCTATAAAGAATGCAGTAAAGTTTAATGCGTGCAGGCTGTATGTCAATTGCTGTTCAATGTGATTGAGAGGCGTTCATCACAAATAAACAAACAAACAAACAAATAAAAGAATAGTGAATGAGAATGCAATTTTTTAGATCAAATTAATATTTGTTGAATGTCAAAATGTTGTAATTAAAATATAATCAACTGAAATCCTATAGCCTTCCATTTAAAAGGTTTGGGGTAAATAAGATTTTGTTTTTGAAATTAAACCTGCTCACTCTTATGCTCACCAAGGCTGCATTTATTAGATAAAAAATACAGTAAAACTTATTTACAGAATTTGTTTGCTGATTTTGAATATTTTTTAAAACGTAGCCTATTACATTTCTGTGATGCAAAGCTGAATTTCCAGCATCATTACTCCAGTCTTCAGTGTCACATGATCCTTCAGAAATCCTTTTAATAAACTGATTTGCTGCGCAAGAAACATTTCTGATTATTATCAATGTTGAAAACAGTTGTGCTGCTCAATATTTTTGTGGAAGCTGTGATCTATCTATTAAGTATTCTTTGATGAATAGAAAGACATTCAAACAAAACAACAGCATTCATATGAAATATTTCTTTACTGTAACTTTTAAATATGCTAAAAAAGATGTTCTAACATAAGTACTGTGTGAGTGTACGAGCTTCTGCCAAAGTAGAGCCCCAGATCAGTCACCGATGAGGTCCCTTTTCTGTCGGGATTGATGCTTATGTAGACAGTAAGAAACAAGGCAGTTGACTAGTTGTGAAACCGCTTTAGTCAAGAAGTAAACACACGCAGTCATTCTTCAGCGTGATTGGACACAGAAACTCTGAGTGGGCGTGTCCGAGCGAGGCTCTCGTGGATCTCATCCGGCTCGCCACAGGCCGCTGGGTCTTACACGGGTGCTATTGTGTTTGTGTGTTATTTTGAGTCTAATACGTCAACATAAGGCAGAAGGACAGGCCAGCGAGAGGCAAACTTCCTTCCAGGATAAATGACTGTGCTTGTTAATAGGTTTGTGGAAAACAATACCTAAGGGCAGTCGGTTCCTGACACACACTCTTTTGGCAAGAAGGACTGATGCAGGACGGAGCTAATCAAGACTTCCAAACACTCTTTGATTCTCATCGGAAAACATTAGATTTGCTTCAGTGGGGGACTACATTTTTGTAGACGCGAGTAGTTGTGAGAGTAGTTGTTATTTAGTTAGTTCTTCAATAATGCATATGTGAAGCACAGTTCCCTGTAGCGTTGGGACATATTCCATAAATTAATTATTTAGAAATGTTTAAAATCAGTTTTAGTGATTCTTTTAAAAGGACGGTTCATCTGAAAATGAACATTCTGTCATAATTGAAACCGTTTCAAACCTGCATGACTTCCTTTCTTTCGTGGAAAACAAGATATTTTGTCAATACAATGAAAGTCAGTGGGGTCCAATGTTATTTTAGACCTCATTAATGTCTATTTGACTTTCTTTTGTGTTCCACAGATAAAAGAAAGTCTTACAGATTTGAAACATGAGGCTGCGTTTATGGAGCAGAGACGGCCAGTGTGCTGAAATCTTCAGATGGTTGGTTAACTTATTTAATCGTTTTAAATAATATAAACTTTCTTGTTTACCTTTCAAAGAATATGACATGTAAGTTCTGTTCTCTATGCATCACAGAAATATAACTCCACACATACAGTGCACAACAATAACAACTGATTTGAATGCAGGGAAAGCGAGAGGAACAATGCAGTACTCTAATATGCATAAATATACAGTTGTCCTCCAAAAGTTTTGAAGCGCCACAGGCAAAGTGGGGTTTTGGACAATATCAGCATAAATCCATGTCATTTTAAATGACTTAGCATTGAAAAAGGACAAAGCAAACTATTAAAACATATTTGATTAAATAAAAAAATGCATGAACAGAAAATATGAAATATTTTTATGTATGCATTTATGCCAATAAATGATTTATGCTGATTTTGTCAATTTCAAACATTTTGAGGAAACTTTATGGCATTTCATGAATGTTGGATGGTTTTAAGATGTCAATATTTAATAATAATAATAATAATAATAATACTTTTAAAACAATAAACAACATCAACAACAACAATAAATCATTTTATGACTTTTCCCATAGTAGTAGTAGTAGTATTGTTAGTATTATTATTATTTAAAAAGTTTTATTTATGACTTCGCATTGGAAATTGGCATTTAAAAACGACCTCATATTTCCAGGTTTTCTCTGATCAAGGCAGATTGCAGGAATGGACCTCGACTGAGCAGACGGGATGAAAATGATTATAAATTGGGAGCAGATGGACACAGAAAAAAATTCCCGGGCAGGTGGGGAATGAAACTTGCTGGAGTAGGATGGAAAAATCCGTCCTGTTGTAGACCTCTACACTCCAGCTTAACTGGTCTGCGAGACTGTGAACTCCTGAGAGTGTCTGATTATAAAGTGCTGTGTGTGTATTTGTGTGGGTTGATGTGTGTTTAAAGAGTCAAGACTTATTCTCCCGGCAGAAGCCAGAACGGGGTGTGTGTGTGTGTGTGTGTGTGTGTGAGTGTGTGCATGATACGTGTCTCTGCCAGACGGAGGAGGGTATATTTTTAGTTGGGACTACACTCTCTTATAATGAGCACACCCCCACTGCGATCCCGACACCTCACTGAAAAACACAGATCACAGAGAGAGAGAGAGAGAGAGAGAGAGAGAGAGAGAGGGGGCTACCAAAGGGAATGTGTGATGATAGCAAAAAAGTTCAAAATGACAGACCAAATGAGCCAGACGAGGATTCAAGACCAAACAAGCTTAAAAAAAAAAACTCAATAAGATTACTCACATGAATAATAAAAACCAACATAAGCAAGAGCTCATATGAATATTTTTAGCATTTTTGTAATGCTAACCAACACATTCCAGGAAAGCCACATTTGTTGCTTATTCCTGCATAAGACAAGTGTCATTATAACAGGAACAGCTCACCCAAAAACGAAAGTTTGCTGAAAATGTATTCACCCTCAGGCCATCCAAGATGTAGCTGAGTTTGTTTCTTTATCAGAGCAGATTTGGAGAAACCTAGCATTACATCTCTTGCTCACCAATGGATGCTCTGCAGTGAATGGGTGCCGTCAGAATGAGAGTCCAAACAGCTGATAAAAACATCACAATAATCCACAAGCAATCCACACAAAACAAATCCATCATTAAGGATTTCAAACCATTGCTAATCCGAGTCCTCAATCCATAATTTTGCTTTCTTTAGTGAAAAAGTCATCTCATCTGAATCAGGAGAGCAATACGCACAGATCAAGCAGTGATGGATTTGTTTATTACAAACACGTAGCTTTTTGCTTAAGAAGCCGTTAATGGATGGACTGGGGTGGTGTGGATTATTGTGATGCTTTTATCAGCTGTTTGGACTCTCATTCTGACGGCACCCATTCACTGCAGAGGATCCATCGGTGAGCAAGTGATGTAATGATACATTTCTCCAAAACTGTTCTGATGAAGAAACAAACTCATCTACATTTAGAATAGCCTGATGCTGAGTAAAGTTTCAGCAAATTTTAATTTTTAAGTGAGCTATTCCTTTAAGACAAAGTCAAACATTACGAGCAGAGATAATAAACTCACTGGAACGACTCATTGACATGGTGATTGATAACCGGGTAGGATACACAAAGGCGACCATTGATTTTGTGATAAGCTTGTGTAGATGGAGTACTTCATTAGCAAAAAACGGACCTCGTACTTAAGGACTGGCCAATGACTAACTGCTGATTGGTCACCTCCACTTCCTGTGGACTGACCGAATGTGGCGCTAACCAAAAGCTGACGGACACAAATATATGCCCATTTTAAAAGCCCTCCAAAAAGAACAGTCAACTCTAAAACATCTACTATGATAAAATGAAATATTTGGCATTGCAAAAAAAAAAAAAAAAATCATCTTTAAAGCCTGACATGAAATTCTAGTCCACAAAAATCATTAAAAAAAAGGGAAGAGTTTATTGGACCTTTACACAAAATTGTCTCATGAAATTGTGTCATATTTGATAAATCAGACTTTTATGGCTCATATAGTGTGATATAGTAAGAATATGAAGCTTGTACCTGAGGAGGACAAAAAAAAAAACGTTTTATTCAGAGGCTCAAACTGAGTAAAAAATGCAATTTGGTGCAGAAGCTGATATTTATATGGCCAAAAAGTAAGATGAAATTCTGATAGTTTGTAATATAAATCAATGAGATTTTATAACAGTATAGCAGACTACATACACAAAATGCGTATAAATATCAGGTGTCACTCTATATCTCCCAAAAATTTGTCTTAGTAAGATAATATTTAAATGCTTAGGTTTTATGATCAAAGCTCAGTAGTTTGAAAACATATAATGCAATGCAATGCAATGAGGATTAAGAGATAAAAAACAAATGTTCCTCAAAAGCCTGATGCCCAATATTACTAAAAATATAAAAGTTATTCTTATGTTTACTTAAAAAATCAGTAAAGACTTCACAGCAAATAGACATGTGAACCACAACCTGAAGGTGGATGTTTTTACAGCCTTTTACTTGCTAAAAAATCTAAACTATCAATCAGACAAGGCATGTAGAATATTGTGTACAACCATTTCTTCAACAAAATTTTGATCATGTTTATAATTTAGGGGCCTTTAGAGGAAATCCATGTATCAAATATGATACAGTACACTGTAAAAAAAATTCGGAAGCTGTGGTTGCCGGAATTTTACTGTAAAAAATACAGTAGCAACGTTTTAGGTGTTACGGTTTTAACTTAAATTTACAGTTAAATACCGTAATTTCATTAACTGATATAATGTTAATATACCAACCTATTGAAATACAGAAATCTGTTTTGTACCTTTGTAATACACTGATAACCACCAAATGCAGGTGGTGATGAGAAAGTCACATGATGAACCAAAGCCCATCACAAGCAGCTTTTAAATAATAAAATATATAGAAGGTGCACAGTGTCATTCACACAAACACCAAACACCATCATGGTAACACACATGAAACTGAAATAATGCAATAAACATTCATTAACAACATTAGGTGTAACGCACAACCCTAATATACAAAACTGATAAGAAAAAAACTAAGAAACATAGTTATTTCAACAAAAAAACATCAAATTTGAAATGTAACGCAGGGAATTCTGGGAATGTCAATTTACGGTTATTCACTGTAAATTATACGGTCTTTTTCACTTCCAAAAACGCTATACTACCGTAAAATTACATGTAATGTCCAATACAGTTTTTCACCGTATATAGTAGGGGAATTTACCGTTAACCATTTAACAGGTTTTTACTGTAGCATTTTTACAGTCTTTTACCATTAAATTCACGATTTTTTACAGTGTATGAAATATCTTTAAATATTCTGATGCTGACATGAATGCATTGCAGTTGTTAAGACTGTGCTACTGCAGGGGGTTCATGAGGGCCAGCTGTCCAGCGAATGAATTATGCATTCAGAAGAAAAGTGACACTGTCCGCATCTCTTCATGCCTCATAGCCTAGGATCAGATATCTGCAGTGTGGGGCCACAGGTGGATAACTTAATACTACCAAGAGAGCATGCTAGAAGCACTGACTGCTGCAGCCATATGCTGCTGTGCACCGGCACCAAAAGATAGATGGAGAGACCAAGGGAACAAAACTGTTTCTATCAAATACAGCAGGGACTAGAAATCTAGAACGGGGCGAAGAAGTCTGAAGGAACCCATTGTTCTTATTTACAGCGATCTCTAACCCTGCATTTTTCAAAGTCATCTTTTGTTGACAGCAAAAACTCTTAACAACATCATCATTGTTATGCTGATGGTCAGGAATAATGAGGATTTTACATAACCACTAAGAATTACTACAGCAGCTGCAGCTCTAATTTAGGACAAAACGTATAAATGCATCTTTGCATCCATCAAACACAAGTGTTGTTTTCGTGGAGATTTGTAGTCTATCAGTGTGGTATAAAAGTCTTTGGAGATGCTGAATGCTATATTTACTCATGGGTGCATTTAAACTGGACAATTTCTGCATGCAATCTGATTAATTTCTGTGATTTAACAAAGAATGTCACATGTGATATCTGAAGTGCTGCTGGCAGGTTCATAACAGACAAGAAGCCACTGTAATGAAGTTTGGTGATGGGATACAAATAGAATTAAAGCTGCAAGCAGCGATGAACGGGCCCTCGCACCCGGGCTCACCGCCAGCGGGCGGCTTTAGTAAAACAGTCAACGGCGAGCAATATGGATTTAAAGTGGTCAATATAGGAGGAATATGTCAAAGTCATTTATATGTGGCAATCTTCCTGCTGCCAGCTGGTGGCGCTATGACTGTAATCGAATATGAGTATGTAGATGTCTTCAGGCCAGGACTCTAATCAAACATGTGAAGTTTGAGGCAGATTGGACACTGCATGCTTGAGTTACATCAACTTCCTCTTTCACTGCATTAATAGCATGCTTTAGCACTTAGCTAAGTGTTGCTAGCATGTTTGAGCATATTTCTAGCATGTTTAGCACACAAAGCCATATTTTTACTGTGTTGCTAATAGTGCATCACAGTGTTAAACATGTCACTTCCTTTTGCCAATAGGTGGCGCTATAATTGTAACCAAATATAAGCATGTAGATGTCTTCAGGCCAGGACTCTAATCAAACATGTGAAGTTTGAGGCAGATTGGACACTGCATGCTTGAGTTACATCAACTTCCTCTTTCACTGCATTAATAGCATGCTTTAGCACTTAGCTAAGTGCTGCTAGCATGTTTTAGTATGTTTCTAGCATGTTGCCAGCCTATGTAACAGATGCTGACGAATTTTTATATGTTCCTAGGAGTCCAGAACAGTGTTAAGCATGTCACTTCCTGTTGCCAGCAGGTGGCGCTATGAGAATAACTGAATTTGGGCATGGGTATTTGTTCAGGACATAACACCTATATAACGTGTGAAGTTTGGGGCAGTTTGTAGACTGCATGCCTGAGTTACAGTAACTTCCTCTTTCACTGCATTAATAGCATGCTTTAGCACTTAGCTAAGTGTTGATAGCATGTCTTAGTATGTTTCTAGCATGTTGCCAGCCTATGTAACAGTTGCCGACGAATTTTTATATGTTCCTAGGAGTCCATAACAGTGTTAAGCATGTCACTTCCTGTTGCCAGCAGGTGGCGCAATGAGTATAACTGAATTTGGGCATGGGTATTTGTTCAGGACATAACACTTATCAAACGTGTGAAGTTTGGGGCAGATTGGACACTGCATGCCTGAGTTACAGTAACTTCCTCTTTCACTGCATTAATAGCATGCTTTAGCACTTAGCTAAGTGTTGCTAGCATGCTTTAGTATGTTTCTAGCATGTTGCTAGCCTATTTAACACTTGCTGACGCTTTTTAATATGTTCCTTGGGGTTCATAACAGTGTTAAGCATGTCACTTCCTGTTGCCAGCAGGTGGCGCAATGAGTATAACTGAATTTGGGCATGGGTATTTGTTCAGGACATAACACTTATCAAACGTGTGAAGTTTGGGGCAGATTGGACACTGCATGCCTGAGTTACAGTAACTTCCTCTTTCACTGCATTAATAGCATGCTTTAGCACTTAGCTAAGTGTTGCTAGCATGCTTTAGTATGTTTCTAGCATGTTGCTAGCCTATTTAACACTTGCTGACGCTTTTTAATATGTTCCTTGGGGTTCATAACAGTGTTAAGCATGTCACTTCCTGTTGCCAGCAGGTGGCGCAATGAGTATAACTGAATTTGGGCATGGGTATTTGTTCAGGACATAACACCTATATAACGTGTGAAGTTTGGGGCAGTTTGTAGACTGCATGCCTGAGTTACAGTAACTTCCTCTTTCACTGCATTAATAGCATGCTTTAGCACTTAGCTAAGTGCTGCTAGCATGTTTTAGTATGTTTCTAGCATGTTGCCAGCCTATGTAACAGATGCTGACGAATTTTTATATGTTCCTAGGAGTCCATAACAGTGTTAAGCATGTCACTTCCTGTTGCCAGCAGGTGGCGCTATGAGAATAACTGAATTTGGGCATGGGTATTTGTTCAGGACATAACACTTATCAAACGAGTGAAGTTTGGGGCAGATTGGACACTGCATGCCTGAGTTACAGTAACTTCCTCTTTCACTGCATTAATAGCATGCTTTAGCACTTAGCTAAGTGCTGCTAGCATGTTTTAGTATGTTTCTAGCATGTTGCCAGCCTATGTAACAGTTGCCGACGAATTTTTATATGTTCCTAGGAGTCCATAACAGTGTTAAGCATGTCACTTCCTGTTGCCAGCAGGTGGCGCTATGAGAATAACTGAATTTGGGCATGGGTATTTGTTCAGGACATAACACTTATCAAATGTGTGAAGTTTGGGGCAGATTGGACACTGCATGCCTGAGTTACAGTAACTTCCTCTTTCACTGCATTAATAGCATGCTTTAGCACTTAGCTAAGTGCTGCTAGCATGTTTTAGTATGTTTCTAGCATGTTGCCAGCCTATGTAACAGTTGCCGACGAATTTTTATATGTTCCTAGGAGTCCATAACAGTGTTAAGCATGTCACTTCCTGTTGCCAGCAGGTGGCGCAATGAGTATAACTGAATTTGGGCATGGGTATTTGTTCAGGACATAACACCTATATAACGTGTGAAGTTTGGGGCAGTTTGTAGACTGCATGCCTGAGTTACAGTAACTTCCTCTTTCACTGCATTAATAGCATGCTTTAGCACTTAGCTAAGTGCTGCTAGCATGTTTTAGTATGTTTCTAGCATGTTGCCAGCCTATGTAACAGATGCTGACGAATTTTTATATGTTCCTAGGAGTCCATAACAGTGTTAAGCATGTCACTTCCTGTTGCCAGCAGGTGGCGCAATGAGTATAACTGAATTTGGGCATGGGTATTTGTTCAGGACATAACACCTATATAACGTGTGAAGTTTGGGGCAGTTTGTAGACTGCATGCCTGAGTTACAGTAACTTCCTCTTTCACTGCATTAATAGCATGCTTTAGCACTTAGCTAAGTGCTGCTAGCATGTTTTAGTATGTTTCTAGCATGTTGCCAGCCTATGTAACAGTTGCCGACGAATTTTTATATGTTCCTAGGAGTCCATAACAGTGTTAAGCATGTCACTTCCTGTTGCCAGCAGGTGGCGCAATGAGTATAACTGAATTTGGGCATGGGTATTTGTTCAGGACATAACACTTATCAAACGAGTGAAGTTTGGGGCAGATTGGACACTGCATGCCTGAGTTACAGTAACTTCCTCTTTCACTGCATTAATAGCATGCTTTAGCACTTAGCTAAGTGCTGCTAGCATGTTTTAGTATGTTTCTAGCATGTTGCCAGCCTATGTAACAGTTGCCGACGAATTTTTATATGTTCCTAGGAGTCCATAACAGTGTTAAGCATGTCACTTCCTGTTGCCAGCAGGTGGCGCAATGAGTATAACTGAATTTGGGCATGGGTATTTGTTCAGGACATAACACTTATCAAACGAGTGAAGTTTGGGGCAGATTGGACACTGCATGCCTGAGTTACAGTAACTTCCTCTTTCACTGCATTAATAGCATGCTTTAGCACTTAGCTAAGTGCTGCTAGCATGTTTTAGTATGTTTCTAGCATGTTGCCAGCCTATGTAACAGTTGCCGACGAATTTTTATATGTTCCTAGGAGTCCATAACAGAAACAACATAGTTATTTCAACAAAAAAACATCAAATTTGAAATGTAACGCAGGGAATTCTGGGAATGTCAATTTACGGTTATTCACTGTAAATTATACGGTCTTTTTCACTTCCAAAAACGATATACTACCGTAAAACTAATGTCCAATACATGTAATGTCCATTACAGTTTTTCAACCGTATATAATAGGGGAATTTACCGTTAACCATTTAACAGGTTTTTACTGTAGCATTTTTACAGTCTTTTACCGTTAAATTCACGGTCATTTTTTACAGTGTAGGGTTTATTAAATGTCCAGCAATGGAGAAATATGCCTTTTCCCCTCACAGATGTTGAAGTTATAGCATCAACCAGCAAGGGCAAACTGTCAAACACCAACAAACCCCTTCCAGAAAATACTGTATTGGACAAAAACTGCTCCTAGAAAGGATATTTCTAGCCCAGAGAAAGCAATTTAAAATGTATATATCTACTTATTTTGAGACTCGCATATGGAAATGAAACTGTCTGTTTTAAACCAGCCATTACCTTTTGTCTGCGGGAGGGGTTTCTTTGTTGGCTGGCGCCTCCTGTAGATCTGGAAGGTTGGCAAAGTCATCTTGTTCGGCCAATCCGATCGCGAGGGACAGTACGACCATCTTCCCCTCTCTGTCACAAAACACACAATCAAACAAGTGGTGAGCAAAAGCCAATATAAAGTAGAAAACAAAAGCTGATCAAAATAAACTTGGATGTTGACTTGACAAAGGCTGGTCTGAAAGCTAGAAAAAGAAAAAGGCTTTAAAAAAACAAGATTGTACAATAACAGTATGTTGGCAAGTTTAGGAACTTTTTTGGAAAGAAATAAATACTTTTATTCAGCAAGGATGCATTACAATACATGACAATAAAGACATTATGTTACAAAAGATTTCTATTTGACATACCGATCTCCTCATCAGAGAACCTTGAAAATAAAAAAGTATCAAGTTTCACAAAAATATTGAACAGTGCACCCGTTTTCAACATTGATAATAATCAGAAATGTTTCTTGAGCAGCAAATCAGCATATTAGAATGATTTCTGAAGGATCATGTGACACTGAAGACTGGAGTAATGATGCTGACAATTCAGCTTTGTTCACAGGAATAAATTACATCTTAAAATATATTGAATTAGAAAACACATATTAAATAGTAATAATAATTCACAATATTACTGATTTTATTGCATTTTTGAACAAATAGTTGCAGCCTTGGTGAGCATGAGAGACTTATAAACAACAACAACAACAAAAAATCGTACCGACCCCAAACTTTTGAATAGCAGTGTAAATGTAGTATTTTGATTTGAGACAAAGATGACGCTTAAATGAAACATATTTGAAAATGCCGTTATGTCTCTGAAATCTTAATAAAAAATTACAAATAAAACAGCATTAATGATTAAATGGAGATCAAATGGAAAACGTCAATAGAGATCTAAACAATGCATCAAAACTGCAAATGCATGCAAAAAATCTCTTCTGTTTAAATATGAATGGGATGCTTTCCCTTTGTTTATATTCACAGAATCTGTTTATCACTCATTTGTTATTGTGTGTGTTCAAATCAATAAAGCGCAGCACTGCTATAGTCCACTAGAGTAAAAGCTCAGCGCTTCACGGCTCCAGCGCTACAGCACAAATCACTCACGTCCCCTGAGCAGGCAGCAGCTTAATTGCCTGTCAGACAATCATGGTATCAGGGAATTAGAGCTGGAGCCGGTTACAGTTACACAATCCTGTAAAGTGAAAGATTATTGCCAGTGCGCTAAAGGATATTAACTGTGCTGGATATTAAATTTAAACTTGTTGCACACAAATATCTATTGAATGCGGAGATCAATCTACACACCCAATACATTTACACTACCAGTCAAGAGTTTGGACACATCCTTTCCAATCTTATTCTTACTACTTTCAATATTTTAGGATAATAGCAAAGCCATCAAAACAAATTGAAGTATAGGAATGATAAAGAGACCAAGAACGTTAAAGAAATGAAAACTCTCTCATATTTGGGCTTCTTATTTGTCTAGATTACAGCTCTGCTCACTTTGAATATTCATTTAACCAACTTAATGAGGTGCATCTTGGAAAACTTTTAAATATTATTCAATGAGTTACCATTTGTTGGCTTTTTCCCTTCAATAGCTGGTCCAATTCATTCATTCATTCATTAAAAATGTTTTTAAAAATAAATAAATAAATAAAAATAAATAACATTAACGCTGATAGATTAGGAAACTGTCCTTCAACAGATACAATAAAAGAAAAAAAATAAAATAAAATTAAACAAAAAAATAAATAAACAAAACAAACAAATAACTAACAAACAACTGTTTGTGACCCTGGAGCACAAAAATAAGTAGCACGGGTATATTTGTAGCATTAGCCAAAAATACATTGTATGGGTCAAAAATATTAATTAGGATTTTAAGTAAAGATCATGTTCCATGAAGATATTTTGTAAATTTTTTATTGTAAATGCATCAAAACTTAATTTTTGATTAGTAATATGCATTGCTAAGGACTTAATTTGGACAACTTTAAAGGCGATTTTCTCAATATTTAGATTTTTTTGCACCCTCAGATTCCAGATTTTCAAATAGTATGTATCTCAGCCAAATATTGTCCTATCCTAAGAAACCATACATCAATGGAAAGCATATTTATTCAGATTTCATGTGATGTATAAATCTCAATTTCATAAAATTGACTGGTTTTGTGGTCTAGGGTCACAAATATGTTTTTCATTTTTGTTTTCAAACACAAATTTACTCAAGTGTGTCTGAACTTCTAACTTGTAGACGTTGACTGACAGGTAGAGCACAAGTTGTGCTCTTCACTGTTCCCTCAACAGAGATGGCAGAAACCTTAAAACAAAACAAAAAATGTCAAGTTCTCTATGACTAAATGGAAATCGTACTTGGTTCCTCAGACCTGGTGTGAACCGTCTCTTTCTCTCTCTCTTTACTCCTCCGTGACAGTTAATCATGCTAGAAATGATGGTGAGGACAGGAGATCAATGCTGTGTAGAGTTGATCAACACATACTGACTTCTCTAAACCATTGAACACACACACACACACACACACACACACAATATCCTATAGGGATTGTATGCTGCTAAATGACCTTGGTACAGATACACTGTCAAACAGGCTTGTGTGTAAGATCGCAAACCACAAAGACACACAGAACTCAATTGTAAACACTGTGAGTTGATAGAAAAGCAGTTACTCCTTTCTCCTGTCTTTCATTCCCTCCTCTTTTGTCTGTCAGGAGGGGCGTTAAAATCACTGAATGGGTTTCATGAAAGACACTGGATATTTGATTTAGCCTTAGTTGTTAAAGGTCCCCTGAAATGCTTAGAAACACGCAGCGTTACTCTGTACAGAAAATACTAATTCTGTGGACAAGTGACCGATTTCAGCCGCGGCTTCAGCGTCTATTTTATAGTGTAGGGGGCGGGCGCTTCGGATTCTAGAGAGCATTTGATTGGACAGAAAGTTTGATGAGAAGCTGAAGTACGATGTGACGTCAAAAAAATCGTTGTGCCGTTTTGGCGGAAGTGACGAACTGCAAGCTTTGAATGCTTATATCTTCTAAATGTGAATTTTGTCACTGTTTTGGAGCACACTGCCTTATAGATAACCTTAAGACTAACATATTGATACTAACACCCAAAAAACTTGAATTTTGATTTCATGGGGACTTTAAGACCTGAATTTCTGGGCTTTGCATTGGATCAGCTCTTCTAACAATACAGTGTTTACTGCACCACTATTCAACACTGGCAAAGAAATATGTTGATTTATTTTATATTTGACTTACACAGTCTGAATGGAATGTGATGAGAGAGAAAGACTGGGTGCGATGAAACAATACAAAGAAACAACATGTCTATGTATTTGCTGGCTGCAATGCAAAAACAAACATACAATGGGGTTTCAATCAGTCTAACAAATTACTTGTTGAATCTGTCAGAGCGGTTACTGAGTATGAACTCCGCTCATCGACTGCATGTTTGTTTGATATTACACAGGTAAACATGAAGTGTGTAATTCCTGCACCAGAAGCATCACCAAACAGAAAGGCAAAAACAATGGCTGGTTGCAAACAAGTTTCAAAAATACCCCTCATCTGCCATTTTAAAAATAGAAAGTTAAATGTATTAAAATATAATATAATAAAAATAATAAAGTAGCATTTGAGTGAAGGTCTCAAATAAAAATTGTAAAGAAATATGCTTTATAATAAAACAATAAAACAAAGCAAATGAAATATTGTATGAGTGATGAAGGTCTCAAGTACAAAATCCTGAAGAAATGCTTAATAGAAGAATATAAAATACATAAAAATAAAATAAAAAATAGCACGAGTGATGAAGTACACAAAAAAGAAACATGGCTTAAAAAATAAAATAAAATAAAAACATAAATAAATAAATGATAACCCTAAATGTAAAAACATAAAATTGAGAAATGTTGACTTGGCAACTAGCTGAAATAAAATAAGTTTAAGTACTAATATAAAAAAAACAAAAAACTAAAAGTTAAAATATATATAAATATAATAAAAAATATATACATTAAATCTAAATAGAAATATATAAAAACAAAAGCTAATAGAAATAACAACAGCAAAATGACTAAAACTGAAATGAAAAATATCAATTTAAAATATAATAATATAATATAACATCAATATAATAAATAATATCAAAGCTAATGCAAAATAATAATAAATACTATAATACTTTATAAACTACTAAAATAACACTGTACTACTAAATACTAAAACACCAAATTCACACCACTAGCTCAGCCAACATTGTTTGTCAAGATACTCATCTATCTTTACATCTTTAAATAATTATATATATATATATATATATATATATATATATATATATATATACACACACACACACACACACACACTAATATATTATTATAATTTAATACAAAATATGCAAAATACAGTTTCAAAAGGGGATAAAATACATGCACCCTTTCTCTCTCGACTTCAGTATAATTTTAATCTTATAATTAATGCAACCTTATTTGAATTCATATTAAAATAATTTATATAATTTATGCAAAATATAATATCATAGGGGGTGAAATATTTGAACACTTTCTCTTATCCACTTACTATTTTTGAAAACCCAACTCCAG
This sequence comes from Sinocyclocheilus rhinocerous, assembly GCF_001515625.1. Taxonomy (NCBI): domain Eukaryota; kingdom Metazoa; phylum Chordata; class Actinopteri; order Cypriniformes; family Cyprinidae; genus Sinocyclocheilus; species Sinocyclocheilus rhinocerous. The sequence goes on along the minus strand of NW_015627897.1, from coordinate 1,053,455 downwards.
CATTTCTTTCATTTGATAATTAATTCAATGTTATTTGAATTAATATTAATATAATTAAGTTATGCA
>NW_015627897.1:1052294-1052903 GCF_001515625.1 Sinocyclocheilus rhinocerous | reverse complement strand
CTCTCTCTCTCTCTCTCTCTACCCCTTTCTTTTTTTTATTGAAAGCCAAACTTCAGCTACAATCATAGGTCTATTATATATAATATGGCTTATAATATGGATTATCAAAAGAGTCATTCAGTATAACCCCAAAATACCCAGTTCACCATTACCACATGTTCAACACCACTGAATCTACAGTCTTGAGGTCAACAAGCGGAGCACATGCATGAAGTAATATCAGCTAATCAACTTGTAAGATGAGCCCCTAAAATTGCAGACATCATAACAGTGGTAAGGAAGCAAAACAGCATTGGGGTAAGTCCACTCTCACACATTAATAACAGTGTGACATGATCATCATGTTTGTACAGTCTGACAAGCAACAATCGTAAAGGACTAATAAAAAAATTCGCAGAGTGTGCACCCGGCTTAAGAACAACATTCATAAGATCCGTATAAACTGGCAATAATTGATACTCACAGGAATGACTTGACGTCCATGCCTCTGTTCCGGATCTGTCCCACCATGTGGTCCCAGCTTCCAGGGTTGGAACGCGATCGTGCCCCTCCACCCGACCTGTAGCGGGACGCCCCTGCCCCAGCCGGGCTACCACGCACCCCCCGCGG
>NW_015627897.1:1047048-1051857 GCF_001515625.1 Sinocyclocheilus rhinocerous | reverse complement strand
GGGGCTGGTGGGTTAGGGGCTGCTGGAGGCTTTGCTGCCTGACAAGGGGCCTGGGGCGGGCTGCTGAGGACGGGATATGCTCCAAGGTGGAGGTGGTGGAAAGAGAGGGGTCCCCAAAACTGGCACCGCATCGTACGAATGGGGCCGAGTTGTGGGACAGGACGAAGATGAGAAACAGGGACAGAAAGGAAGTCACAAGATAAAGGGAAGAGAAGGTAGACACGATTAATGAAGACCAGAGAGACCCAAGAGGAAGAGGGAGAGGAAGCCAGACATGAAAAGACGACAGAATGAGGAAGAGCGTTAGGGCAAAGAAGAGAAACAAACGAGACCGCAGAGTTGAGGGGGGAAAGGGTAGAGAACGTGAAGGTATAGACATTTTAAGATGTCCATTGGGGGGGACAGATGCACAATGAGGGAAGAAGAAGAAAGCAAAGTTAGCCAGCAACGTTAGCATAATGTAATACATGTACACTACATTCCCCCCCTTTTCCACTGATAGGGTGACAGTGCTGGTGTACTGGAGCCAAATCTGGAACCAGTAGGCAGTTACGTTTTTTTTTAAGCTGAAGCATAATCAAAAATGTAGCACTTTATTGTGACCTTGTTTAATGGCACCAACACCAAGGTTATGGGTTCGATACCCAGGAATTGCATGAACTGTTGAAATGGATACCTTGGATCCAATTCCAAGTGCCTGCCAAATGCTAGACTAAAATTTAGATCAATTTCTAATCAGGCACCAAATAGAGTACCCCCAAAAAGTCCAAAATGATAGGACCTTGCACCAAACTGGTTTTGATAATGTTCACAGTTTCTCCGGGACAAGCCCCTGCACCATTTCAATGGAAAAGGGGTAGTTGTGTTTCTTGTAGCATGACCTGACAAAGGCATACATCTTGTAAACCCAACTTCCTTCTGCTAAAGACCTCTCTACATCTTCCGGCATCTCAATTCAATTATCATTTTTATCCATTCGACCCCTCCCAACATCTTCCTTTGCTCTGCGTCATGTCTGATTAGTGCAAAGTCCCGTTGAGCTGTTCTGTTTGATGCTCTGCTGGAGGATTTACTGCACCAGGGTTAAGCACCACACACCCTATCGAGGTCCCAGTGCTGTAATTCTCAGACAGCATTCAAGTGAGGCGTCCCTGGTGAAAGTATTTGGAATGAATGTCAGCAGTAACTCAAACTCTGCTACAACTAGGCTTTTTATACACTTGTCAAGGTTGCAAGAGGAACGGCGGCACATTAATGGACATGAATTCATGTAGATGAGTTAAATGAAGGAATTACTACTGTAGAGTCTGTGATGTCTTTTGAATGTTATGATGGATAGCTAGTATGATTATTAGAGTTAGTGAGTAAGCATTTCTTATCATAGGGCATGACGTGATTTAGCCAAGTAGGACGTGTTCCTGAATCAACGTTCTTTGTTGAACTATTACACCATCTATCACAATCTCATGGCAATTTGTAACTATTTTACGTTTTGGTGAATTGGTGGCTAATTCGTATCAATGTATACAATCTCATTCGTACATTTTTGTATGATCTGCTTACATCCCAGTGATGGTTATGTTTAGGGGTCTGGCTTAGGGGTGGACCTGCTTACTTTTTTTTCTAAAAATTGTACATTATCACAGAATTCATAGGAAATTGCCATCTTATAATGCCACCTTATTCTCATGTGATCGGGTTGAATTATCATAATCATAACCTTAAGTAAAGGCCCTTTCACATGACTCATGTCAAACTTCTCCAATGTATTATAAAGTCATATTGTATGCAACTCAAGTGTTTTAATGTGACATTTGAAGTTCAAACTATTTCTGCAATAACAGTCTGCGAAATTTTGACACAGCGCCAATGATTACCAGTCAATCTACATGATGAATCATGGGCAATGCCAACATGCAAACACAACCTAAGGCAAAAACAAGGATTATTTATGATGTAGTTGGGATTTTTGATGGATAGCTAGTATGATTATTAGAGTTGGTGAATAGGCCTTTCTTATCATAGGGCATGACGTGGTTTAGACAAGTAGGACGTGTTCCTGAATCAATGTTCTTTGTTAAACTATTACACCATCTAACACAATCTGTGTTAGATATGTGATATATATGTAATATGATTTTTACTTTCTGCCAAAAACAAAGGTCAATTTTGATTTTTAGTAATGCTTTTTTTTTTTAAATCACTAGAAAATGTCCATGAAATGTTGGGTTTCCATTACATTTTTATGTTTGTTCTATTACAAAAAGAAAGGATTGGAAATTAAGATTTATGAATTCACACAAAAAAAAAGGCTGGAAAACAAAGCCATAAAATGCAAAAACAATTTGACTGATTCTAGTTTAACACATTTTTGCCAATGTTTCTAAGGCTATTAGGCGAAATTGTATCTATATTATTCAACTACATAACATTATTTTACTACCAAATCAGCAGAATTTGAAACAACAATGTAGAATATATCACAGAAAACCAAATGTTAAAGTTTTCAAGGCCAAAAAAATGGACGCACAAAATCAATGAATGTAAAACTCTCTCACACTGGCCCAAGGCCAGTGTATCATACTTATGGTTGAGTCCTGCAATATTAAAGGCTTGTTATAAAGTTCAGAGAACAATTTTCTGATGTATTCTAAGATGGATTGTAAAATAGTGCAATATCTGAGTGTCAAAGGTTGAGAGTGAGTCAGGTGAAAGTGTCTTTAGCTTAACCCTCACGCAAAAATCTGACTGGTTGATAGATATTTAGTTTCAGGTTCAACAAAGGAAAGTTGGTCCATGCACACTTCCTATTTTAAATCACGTTATAATGCCACAGGCATTGCGACAGCATTCATTTCACACATGACTGTTAGATAAATACCATTCCATACACACACACACACACACATATATATATATATATATATATATATATATATACAGCATATATGCATGTATGTAATGCAGTATATCATCCTGCACTTACACACATTATGCAGCTTGAGCTGTCATTAAGTAACTTACATTCCCCATCTACTCGTTTTCTCATCTCATCTGCTTCAGTTCTGTGTGTTATAAATAGGTTTAGAAAGCAAGGAAGAAAAAGAAGCATGTGGGGGTTGCAGACTCAGTCGAAACAATGATCAAAGCGAGAAAACACAGAAGCAAAAGAAAGCGTCAAAGAATGAAAGAAAAATACAGCTCTCCAAATGAAGTTTCGCTGTCTTTAGAGGGAAAAAATGAAAGGTTGTTCTCGTTGGATTCGTCTAGCCTCTAGCCTTTAACAGACATGAATACTGTGTGAAATTCGACATTAAAGTACAAGCGCTTTGTTAAAGACTGGGCTTGAAAACCCAATTTTAGGCCAGTACTTCCTCATATGAACGTTAAATATTCAGTGGCTAACTGAGAAACTATGCATCACATTACTGATGCTTCTGTCATATCCTCTGTAACGCAGCAGCAGCAATCATATTAGAAAGTTATAAAGGATCTTATCCTCTCAGGGCTAAAACTAAGTTTAAGGTGAGACTAGCAAGCACACTTATTTATTAAAAGGAACAGTTCAATAAAAATAAAAAAATACTGTCATTATTTACACACCATCCACTTTCATTATAAGGAAAAGGGTGGCCAGGATATTTATTAAAAATAAAATAAAATAGTAATAAAAGTCTTAAATACAAAATCCTGAAGAAACAAGCTCAAAATAAAATAATAATACAATTTTATAAAAGAATACTGAGTGTTAAAGTTCTCAAATACAAAAATCTTGAATAAACGTGCTTAATTTAAAATCAAATAAATAGTAAAATACAATAGCATAAGAGTGATAAAGGTCTCAAATACAAAATGTTGAAGAAACACGCTTAAATGAAATTTAAAATAAAATAAAATAATTTGTTGTGGTCCAAGGAAGAAAGAAAATGAGGGTGTTCTATCCCTTTAACTGTAGTCTTATCTGAGCTAAATATTTGATTAGTGAGGAAATGCCTAATCTTTGTTGTCGAGAAAATCATTTTCTGGACGATTCTCAAAGCAGTCCTGACAAAAACTGGCATTCTGATCTGCACTTATCCAAACACGGGTTGAAGAAGAAGTGTTTGGTGATTCTCAGAGTCCTCCAGCAAATCCTTGAGCTTCAACAGAAACCTGTAGCTGCTTGTTATTACAGAGCTTCAAGATGTCGGATGATAGAAATTCTGATGGAGAATGTGTGTATAAGACAGCAAGAGGAGGAGTAGAAAGATACGAGGGGAAGGGTCGCAACTCTTACCTACCCAAAAATAGAAACCAATTATAGGTCGAAGATGGGCGTGGACGGAAACATGAAATGAGAGACAGTCAAGATCTTTGGAGGACTGAAAGAGATGCGACTAAATAGAAAAAAAACAACAAATGGTTTTAACATTTAACAGACAGTGAAACAAAATATTAAGGTGTCTCAATTTGTAAAATGCTTGGTGATGTGAGGTGGTTTTAACACACAATGAAACCTACTTGATGTCACATTAGGCCTGGATAATATTTCAACTACTCATTATATTCCTGATGATTATGTGCCTGATCAAATTAAGCAACATTGCGAATATAATATTGTGTTATAATTAGGGATGTAACGATTAACCGCGAGCCGGTTGAAAATCGATTAAAATATGTGACGATTAAAATCGGTTGAGATGCTAAACAAATCGCGATTCAATTAGGGGTAGGAGTTTATATGAATGTATGTCTGAGGGGAACTTAATGTCTTTCGATGGTATTTTTTCTTTTCCTCTTGCCTCTGTATAATGCATATTAAAGTTCATA
>NW_015627897.1:1042013-1043967 GCF_001515625.1 Sinocyclocheilus rhinocerous | reverse complement strand
ACACACACACACACATATATATATATATATATATATATATATATATATATATATACAGCATATATGCATGTATGTAATGCAGTATATCATCCTGCACTTACACACATTATGCAGCTTGAGCTGTCATTAAGTAACTTACATTCCCCATCTACTCGTTTTCTCATCTCATCTGCTTCAGTTCTGTGTGTTATAAATAGGTTTAGAAAGCAAGGAAGAAAAAGAAGCATGTGGGGGTTGCAGACTCAGTCGAAACAATGATCAAAGCGAGAAAACACAGAAGCAAAAGAAAGCGTCAAAGAATGAAAGAAAAATACAGCTCTCCAAATGAAGTTTCGCTGTCTTTAGAGGGAAAAAATGAAAGGTTGTTCTCGTTGGATTCGTCTAGCCTCTAGCCTTTAACAGACATGAATACTGTGTGAAATTCGACATTAAAGTACAAGCGCTTTGTTAAAGACTGGGCTTGAAAACCCAATTTTAGGCCAGTACTTCCTCATATGAACGTTAAATATTCAGTGGCTAACTGAGAAACTATGCATCACATTACTGATGCTTCTGTCATATCCTCTGTAACGCAGCAGCAGCAATCATATTAGAAAGTTATAAAGGATCTTATCCTCTCAGGGCTAAAACTAAGTTTAAGGTGAGACTAGCAAGCACACTTATTTATTAAAAGGAACAGTTCAATAAAAATAAAAAAATACTGTCATTATTTACACACCATCCACTTTCATTATAAGGAAAAGGGTGGCCAGGATATTTATTAAAAATAAAATAAAATAGTAATAAAAGTCTTAAATACAAAATCCTGAAGAAACAAGCTCAAAATAAAATAATAATACAATTTTATAAAAGAATACTGAGTGTTAAAGTTCTCAAATACAAAAATCTTGAATAAACGTGCTTAATTTAAAATCAAATAAATAGTAAAATACAATAGCATAAGAGTGATAAAGGTCTCAAATACAAAATGTTGAAGAAACACGCTTAAATGAAATTTAAAATAAAATAAAATAATTTGTTGTGGTCCAAGGAAGAAAGAAAATGAGGGTGTTCTATCCCTTTAACTGTAGTCTTATCTGAGCTAAATATTTGATTAGTGAGGAAATGCCTAATCTTTGTTGTCGAGAAAATCATTTTCTGGACGATTCTCAAAGCAGTCCTGACAAAAACTGGCATTCTGATCTGCACTTATCCAAACACGGGTTGAAGAAGAAGTGTTTGGTGATTCTCAGAGTCCTCCAGCAAATCCTTGAGCTTCAACAGAAACCTGTAGCTGCTTGTTATTACAGAGCTTCAAGATGTCGGATGATAGAAATTCTGATGGAGAATGTGTGTATAAGACAGCAAGAGGAGGAGTAGAAAGATACGAGGGGAAGGGTCGCAACTCTTACCTACCCAAAAATAGAAACCAATTATAGGTCGAAGATGGGCGTGGACGGAAACATGAAATGAGAGACAGTCAAGATCTTTGGAGGACTGAAAGAGATGCGACTAAATAGAAAAAAAACAACAAATGGTTTTAAATGTCATTTAACAGTGAAACAAAATATTAAGGTGTCTCAATTTGAAAAATGCTTGGTGATGTGAGGTGGTTTTAACACACAATGAAACCTACTTGATGTCCCATTAGGCCTGGATAATATTTCAACTACTCATTATATTCCTGATGATTATGTGCCTGATCAAATTAAGCAACATTGCGAATATAATATTGTGTTATAATTAGGGATGTAACGATTAACCGCGAGCCGGTTGAAAATCGATTAAAATATGTGACGATTAAAATCGGTTGAGATGCTAAACAAATCGCGATTCAATTAGGGGTAGGAGTTTATATGAATGTATGTCTGAGGGGAACTTAATGTCTTTCGATGGTATTTTTTCTTTTCCTCTTGCCTCTGTATAATGCATATTAAAGTTCATAAGTGCAGCGCTGCTTTGTTTACAGCGGAAA
>NW_015627897.1:1032093-1041175 GCF_001515625.1 Sinocyclocheilus rhinocerous | reverse complement strand
TTTCACAAAGAAATGTGCAGCATTTTGTCCAAGCAATAATAAAAGGACACATTTAATTTATAATTTGTCTTAAATTTCATTTAGTTAAAATAAATAAATAATCGTGAAATCAAAATCGTGAATCGAATCGAATCGTGAGTTGAGCGAATCGTTACATCCCTAGTTATAATGTTTGTTTAATTAGCCTTTTAAGTTTCTTAAAGACTCTTTTATGTCATTTAGGAGTAAATAAATATACTGTTCAGTACTGTGCAAACGTCTCAGTTCTCAGCTAATCTGTATGATTGCTTAGTGTCTTTTTGATGTTGTAGGACTTCATATAAAAATTATTACAATATTTGGAAAACTGATACTTCCTACTTGCACACTAAAGCAAAAGATATAAATTACCATCTTGAAGCAAAACATTTTTTTGTTGTTGTAAAGCATCGTTGTCCCAAGGCTGAAAAATTTCATAAAATATATAATTGTCTTAGATTTAGCATCCAGCCCTATCATGTCCATTAAAAGCCTCCATTTATCCTACAAAACCCCCAGTCTGCCTGCACTAAAAACAATCAAATAGGCCTATGGTTTATTTCATTTTTGTGAGTGTAGTCACAAATCACACAGTGCTACACTTTTTCAAATACTTGAAAGCTAAGATTGACAGCTTAATGTGAGAAATGTCATCACTCAAAAACGGATAGACAGAGCGAAATTCAATTAAACAGAAGGCATTAACTCATCACTAACATAAACAATTGTAAACACACATATAGAAGTGTAATTATCGTAACCCCAAACTCATCTGATTGGTCCATTATTTCAAAACTGTCACCGATTCACTGCGTCAAACATTAAACCATTTTTAGTGGTGTGTGACACTGAAAAAAAAGACCATTACAATGATATTTACATAAACCAACCATTACTTTAGCATTATGATTATTTAATATTATTGTACTGTTGATGTTTAAGTCAATGCAACTCCATTATTTGTTAGCTCCAAACAATAGTACCTTGGTTTTATTCCATAATTTTCTTTCTACTCAGGTGAAATTACCTGCTATTCTAAACTAAATTTAACAAAAATTTCAATACATGCATTTACTGGTTTTAACGATTGCTTGCTAGTTAAAGGAATAGTTCTCCTGAACATTGTATCATTATTTACTCATACACATATCGTTCACATACACTACCATTCAAAAGTTTGGGGTCAGTTAGAATAAATAAATAAATAAATACTTTTATTCATCAAAAATCAAATGTGACTGTAAAGATATTTAAAATGTTCTAAAAGATTTCTATATCAAATAAATGTTTTATTTTTTTTTACTTTTTATTCATCAAAATTTTAAGCAACTTTTTAACATCAGCAAGGATCATGTGACACTTAAGACTGGAGTAATGATGCTGAAAATTCAGCTTTATCATCACAATAATAAATTACATTTTAAAACATATTAAAACAGAAAAAGTTGTTTTAAGTTGTAATAATATTACACAATATTACCGTTTTTACTGATCAAATAAATGCAGCCCTGGTGAGCATAAAAAGCTTCTTTCAAAAACATAAAAACAAAAACCGTAACATCTCCAAACTTTGAACAGTACAACACATGTGGTGCGGGGCCAATGATTGAATTTAATCAAACCTGCTAAAATATGTCAACTAATCTTATGACTATTGACTACTCTTATGGTCATTTTCTGTTCTTGGCAGTCGTGGTCACAGTCGTAGTATAGAAAAGAGCACAGCAAAAAACCTTCAAAATGACAAAATAGTTTTTCGCCCAAAAATTACACCAGTTTGCTCTGCACAGCCGTCATGCTTTCTTGCCCCAAACATCTGAAAGAAAAGGCAGTCAGCCTCTGACACTCACTTGCTGGGTCTCAAGCTGCCGGAGTGCAGGTGGCTCTGGACAGTGTGCCACCTCCCGGACTTGCTGGTCCCTGCGCCTATGCAGCTGTCACTGCGACTGGGACCCCCCACTGCCCCCCCACCCACCTCCCCCTTCTCCAGCGATCCGCTGAAAGAGGGAAGAGAGAGGTCAGGAGAGCTAGAAGAAGGAGGCAAGCTTCAGGAACAGACTGTACAGAAGCCTTCAGGCAGAGCAGTGAGGAGCAGGTGTGACGGGCCTGTAAAGAGTGCGGGGAGAGCAAGCAGGTGCACGGGGCTGATTTACTGGGAACATGGGCGGACAGTAACAGGAAGGCGGATGCTGTTGGAATTGCTGCATCCTATTTGTTTGCTAGGTCACACACCTAAGAAAAGTGATATTGATGTCTAACACTGTCCTTGCAAGAAGCCGAATAAACGGCACAGTGAGAACTTGATTAAAAGATCAATTTTTCTTGGTCTGAAAGGAATCAAAATGAGGTATACCTCATTGTAGCTGTTATTTCTTCTATAGGGCTGCACGATTTGGTCTTGAGTGATTATTAAACAGCTTAAGGCTACAATTTAATACATTTTGAATATAGTTATAGGCGTTTTAGCTGTTTACAACCACTAAAAATGTCCACGTAAAAGCTGTAAGACCAAGCCTCTGCCAAACGACTATTACAGTAAACGCCTTTTTACTGTACCATCATCTCACATGTACAGTAATTAATATTCATGAGCGAGGGTGAAATGTTTTAATATTGTGTCCTACTCCCATTTTTTTTAATGTATTATTTTATTCAATTAAAAATTCAAGTGGACTGCCCGATGCATGCTTAAAGCAATGCCTAAACCAGTCTAAGTTAGCTTGCTGGTCTTGTCTGGTTTGAGCTAGTCTCTCAGCAGAGCTAAGCCAGTGTTGTTAACTAAACTACAATTAATAAAAATCATTTTAAATGAAATCAATTCTAAACTGAAACAAAGCTGAATTAAAGAAAAAATTGTAGATGAAAATTGTAACTAAAAAAATAATAAGTTTAAGATGAAGTATTAAAATTACTAAAACTTAAACTGAAACTAAAAGCTAAAATGGAAATATTAAAAATCAATAAAAATAAAATAAAAATGACAGGCACATAACAAAATTACTAAAACCTAAAATGAAATAAATATTGAAAACATAAAAATGAAGTACTGAAATTACTAAAACTGCAACTGAAAGTTAAATGGAAATATTAAAAATGATAAAACTAAACTAAACTAAAATAATAAAAATGACAGGCACATAACAAAAATGCCTAAAATAAATGTGTGCAGATTGTAAAATAAAATAAAATAAAATATAAAATAAGATATATAAAAAATAAATAAATAAATAAATAAAATTAAAATAAAATAAAATAAAATAAAAAATAAAAGTAAAATGACAGGCACATAACAAAATTACTAAAAACCTAAATTAAAATGAAAACTCAAAATATAAAAATTACTCTAATTCAAAATATTAATAAATACTATAATTATATAGTATTACTATAATTATATATAAATAATACTAATATAACAGGACAGCCATTTGGTCTGCTAGTCTGGCCATCTGAAAAGCTCCCAAAAACGTGTTAACAGATGATTTTTTCCAGCAGGGTGGGTTCCAATCAAACTTTGTGAATGCTGAGAGAGCTGAGTGGGATTTGGGTCAGCTGAAAGAGAAAAGCTGAGAACTTCAGCATGGAGAGTAATTTGTCCAATCATCAGCAGAGTGTGGTTAATACACAACTTCATTTACAGCTTTCATGTGCTAGTTTGCAGTTTGCACACGCAGTTCAACATGAGAGCTGCTGCTTCAGTAAGATTTCATGTCTTTTTCTTTCGGCCTCCAAATCACAGTATCTGTCAAAACAGTCGCAATATGATTACATTTATACCAAAATGTGCAGCCCTACTTCTACAAGCCCTACTTCTAGCATTCAAAAATTTGGGGTCAGTAAGATTCTTTTTTTTAAGTAATACTTTTATTTAGTAATGACGCATTAAAGGGGTCATATGATGCGATTTCAAGTTTTCCTTTCTCTTTGGAGTGTTACAAGCTGATTGTGCATAGATAAGATCCCTGAAGTTGCAAAGACTAAAGTCTCAAGAAAAATAATGTGTTTTTTGAACATTAAAGCATGTCAACATATTCTGTTACACCAAATACACAAAATAATGATCTTTAAAAAAGCATCATATGACCCCTTTAAGTTGATCAAAAATGACAGTAAAAACATTTGTAACGTTATAAAAGATTTTTATTTCAAATAAACGTTCTTTTGAACTTTACATTCATCAAAGAATCTTGAAAAATAAAATCGCGGTTTCCACAAAAGTAATAAGCAGCACACCGTTTTCAACACTGATAATAATCAGAAATGTTTCTTGAGCAGCAAATCAGCATATTAGAATGATTTCTGAAGGATCATGTGACACTGAAGACTGGAGTAATGATGCTGGAAATTCAGCTTTGCATCACAGGAATAAATTAGATTTTAACATATATTATAATAAAAATTTTTTTTTTGAAATTGCATTAATATATCACAATATTACAGTTTTTACTGTATTTAACTGTATTTTGATCAAATAAATGCAGCCTTCATAATTGCAGCCACTTATTTCCAAAATACTGAAAAATCGTACCTACCCCAAACTTTAAAATACTCCGTTTGATCGCATACATATTTTGATATCAGTCATTTCTATCAGCACAAACTGTGAAAGAGACACCAGCCAGCAGGTCATATCATGTTTTAATCATTCTTGCTTTCCCTTCGTGTCAGACAGGGACTGACGTTGACTAGATCTGGACAGTACAGTTACACAGAGACGGGAGAGACAGAGCAAAGGTTAACACTTCAAACACAGCAGACGGCAACAGATCGACGATCAACGCCATTTAAGACACAGATGACCCAGAACGCAACATTTGTGCATCAAGCTCGGGGTGAACAGAAACAGAGGGGGCTAGACATTTGTTTAAGCAGATGGCAAGGTTGCTGACCGCGGTAGGTTGTGTCTTAGTCTCTTTACCTTTTATTCTCTAGTCTTTAAATATCTACTTAGTAAAGGTGTTCACACTGACAGTGATTTGCAGCGACTGGTCAGCATGAATGAGCCCTTTTTTCACTGAAATTGTGGGCAAAGTGCCCACCTTTCCACCAGGGTTGTTATTGTTTGCTAAATCTAAAACTATTAAATATAATTTTAAAGCTGAAATAAAATAAAACAAAAATACTAGATGAAAAACCTTAAATTTTAAAACTTGATCTCAAATTAAAAAGGTAGAAACTAACTGAAATAAAATAAGTTCAAGCTGAATTACTAAGATGACTAAAACTAAAACAGAAATAAAAATGAACAGAAGCTAAACAGAAATATAAAAAACGAATAAAATATGAATGAACGCTAAACATTCAATTAATTTAATTCAGTCATTTTTGTATGAATTAATTCTAAACAGAAATTTTAAATAATAAATAATTTAAAAATAATTTAAATATAAATTTAAAAAAGCTGAAATACAATAAAATACAAAAATACTAGATGAAAACCTTAAAGTCATTTTTGTATGAATTAATTCTAAACAGAAATTTTAAATAATAAATAATTTAAATATAAATTTAAAAAAGTTGAAATACAATAAAATACAAAAATACTAGATGAAAACCTTAAATTTTAACTGATATAACTGAAATAAAATAAGTTTAAGCTGAATTACTAAAATTAGTAAAACTGAAATAAAATGAATTAAAGCCAAACAGAAAAAATTTATAACACTAAAACAGAAATAAACATGAACGGAAGCTAAACAGAAATATAAAACAACTAATAAAATATGAATGAACTAAATAAAACCAACGTTAAACATTCAATTCATTTAATTTAGTCATTTTTGTATGAATTCATCCTAAACAGAAATTTAAAATAATAAATCATTTACAAATTATTTAAATATACATTTTAAAAAGCTGAAATACAATAAAATAAAAAATACTAGATGAAAACCTTACATTTTAACTGATATAACTGAAATAAAATAAGTTTAAGCTGAATTACTAAAATTAGTAAAACTGAAATAAAATTAATTAAAGCCAAAACGGAAAAAATTTATAAAACTAACAAAACAAAACAAAACAAAAAACTAATTAATTGTGACTAAATTAAACTAAACATTCAATTTTAATATTTTAAAAAAATTAAATAATTAAAAATAATGGTAAAATAAATAAAATATAATCATTTAATTGTTGTCAGAGTGAACGTATCTTCATGTACAAAATAGCATAGTAATAGACACAGAAAAGCTCCTATTAATAGATATTATACAGTTAAATGTAAGGAAATACAAGGTGACTATGATAAGTGAAATAAATTCTGTCTCTTAATTAAAAAGCAACTACAAAAAGATTAATGAAAAAGAAGAAGCAATCAGAAGCAGATCTCAAATGTGAAAATGCTTTGGAAACTCCTGAAACTGTGTCACACTGACACAACAGTACGGTACATACTGAGAGTCAAACTACAAAGGGGAAGTGACAGGTGACTGGAGAGACGAAATACAACAACTACCATAAAGACACAAAAACACAGCAGTGTTGTTGACGGTCAACCCTCGACATTCAATCAGGACCAGATAAGATGGCAAGACAGCAGTGCACCTCCAATCAAGATGCTCTAAATGCATCTAAACCTTTAAGGTCAGAGGTCAGAGATTTCGAGGGTTGTCCGTCTCCATGGAAACCGTCCATGGGCTGGGAGTGAAATGTTAGCAGTTAGAGACATTAGTGCTGCTGGCAGGGCTGTAGGGAACAGGGGCCTTGAGATATCAGTTGGGATCCGTGAATCTGTAAATGTTTTAGCGATCCATCAGTCACTACTTAATGGAACAATAAATAATAATAAACAAAGATATTCTGTATTTATTGTCTTTCTTTTGTGAAACACAAGGTAAAAGTAGTGCATATGACTCGTGTGCTAGAAGTCTTCTGAGGTCACATGACAGCGCTGTGTGATGAACAGGCAAAATGTAAGTCGCTAATCTTCTCTCAAACTTCATTTGCAGTTGTGCTTTTTCTAAACAGAGAACCGGAATGAAATTTCCGAATGAAATTTGAGAGCTCCATCTGAACTCAAATGCAATCTGTGTCTGCAGAAACGTCCACAGAATGGGAATGCATATCTATCATAGAGTTTGCCAAAATCAGTGCAGAAAATGCTAAAAAATGTCTGCAGATTCTGTCTATACACATATGCATGATTTCTGAAATCTTAGAATACAGGACATAAGGCATATATCGTACATATATTAGTCATATAGACCACTTTTTACTATTCCGATCTCATGAGACAACACAACTATTTTACGAGCTGGCGATTTTGTATGAATTTGGACAAAATGATTTATACGAAAATTAAACAATTTCATTAAATGGGAAAAAGTGGATAAAAATAAAACAAAACACGGAACGGAATGAAACGAAATGAAACGAAACGAAACAAAACAAAAGATTCCACAGTGGATGACTGAAAAGAAATCTGACTGATCATATATTAAACAGTGTGTTTAATATATGGGAGGGAATGACTATAATTATTGACATGTGGATGAGAGTTCGTACAAATTTGTCCAATTTGATTTGTATGAAAATGTATGATTATAGAAAAAATAAGCATTTTATTATATGAAAAAGAGTGTAAATAAAATAAAATAAAACAAAATAAAATTAAATTAAATAAAATATAAAATTAAAAAAAATATATTGAACATTCGATTCTACAGTGGATCTAGCACACACACAACTGATTTTATTTGCGAGAGAGAATTTAGGGAATGTAATTATGGGAATGTGTATGAGAAGTGGGCAGGGATCTGCAGTCTGTATCCGTCTCCTATCAATTAGATTCTGATTTATCCCGGGAATTAATCCAGAAAGACTACTTCCGCTCGAAGATAATGACTTCAATTAAGCAATTAAAACTCAAGGAAACGGCAGACTGAAGCGAACCTCACAACCCTCTGTGGAACTCAAGCCACGTCTCGCTGAGAGTGATGGGCTGACCTAAAGATTGGACATTTCATCTGGTTTCAGGCTGGATTGTGGTGTACGCTGAATGATAAAAAGCCAACTAGAATGCTAGAAAATGACATGTACTACCCTAGATATAGCTCTTACAGATGGGGTCAATGGGAAATACGACTGGCGCGACTCCCAGGCTTTGGGCATGTATTGTGGGTCATGCAAATTGACCTTGAAGAAGTAAGATTTTAAAACAAGTCAGCTTAATTTTAAGCATGAGATCAGAGGTGAATTTCACAAGACCTGGAGGGTAAGTAATAATTGACTCCAAAAATCTAAATAAAAGATAAGAAATAATATTTTGCATGCAAAATTAAGCCTTTATTGGAGCCCTTAGGATATTATTTAAATTACACTAAATTGCATTTTTCACACAAATTCTCGTTAATGCTATGTTATAAGAATTTGGGGTTTTAAATGCGCTCAATTATCAAGAAACTAAGGGAAGAAAATATTAAAATTATTTATTATAAAAACATTTATGACAAAAAAAATAAAAATTACAGCCTATTACTATGGCTTTAATAGCTGTGTTTTATAGATGCTAGATCTATATATATGCACATATACAGTGGGTACGGAAAGTATTCAGACCCCCTTAAATTTTTCACTCTTTGTTATATTGCAGCCATTTGCTAAAATCATTTAAGTTAATTTTTTTTCCTCATTAATGTACACACAGCACCCCATATTAGGAAAAAAAATTAACTTAAATGATTTTAGCAAATGGCTGCAATATAACAAAGAGTGAAAAATTTAAGGGGGTCTGAATACTTTCCGTACCCACTGTATGTATGCTAACATTTAATATTACATATTAATACTCCTACTAATAATATTACATAATATTAGTATTTATGCATCACAGTAAAAAGAGGGGGTTAAAACTTGCTTAATTGTCAAGAAAATAATGCCAAAAATATTGTAATATTATTTGTTGCAAAAATTATATATCTCCATGTAGTGTTGTTTTATTTTGTCTTATTTTATTTAATTATATGTATGTGTATGTATATATATATATATTTATATATATATATATATATACAGGGTGCGAACTACGGGGGAGCTAGGGGGAGCTCGGCTCCCCTTAATAAGA
>NW_015627897.1:1028461-1030506 GCF_001515625.1 Sinocyclocheilus rhinocerous | reverse complement strand
TGGGTGAAATATGATCCGAACATTGCTTTTTGACAATCACCTTTTAGGTTTCATGACACAGGTACAGTTAAGTCCCTGTAAGCTAAAGTGGATCGCTGGAACTGAAGGCCGGAACAGAAAGGACTGAATGGACTTCCCCTTTCAGTACAGCCCTGCGCAGAGAGAAGGGGTCCCTTACCAGCCGAAACCAAGACTCACTTGGGCGTGAGGCGAGGGTCTCCGTAGGGGGCGTAGGGGGACATGTTGAGGAGGAACTCCTTGGGCGGATAGGAGCTCCAGCGCTGCTGCACAGTGCTGCTGTCGTTGTTATTCCAAAAGTCCCTGTCGAGATCACTGCAGACAGACAGAAAGACAGCTGAAAGAGCCACAGTGCATCTTCAGGAAGAGTCAAACTGAGAAAACAAAACCTCAGAAAGAGAGTTCAGATAGACGGACAGTCCAGAGAGAGAGAGAGAGAAAACACCGGTGTAATACTACAGTAACTGGCTGAGTGGAACGATCCAGCCACAGAGAGACTTTTTAAGAGAAGCTTTCTCTCGTCTAACAGCGTTCCAGAGCTCCTGTGTTTTTGTCTTGAAAAAGTAAAAGATTTCTCAACACAAGAGCTGATGTAAAAATAGCTCTAAGGGTGAGATGAAAAGGGTTTTGAGATGGATATCTTGCACAAACAACTTAAAGTCATATTTATTCTGTGCTGTCAGTACTCTGGATCTGACTCACAGAGGATCCAGTCTTTCATAACCTACTGTAGTTTCAAACTTCTAATCTCTATAAAAACAGCAGAAGCAACGGATACAGAAAAAGAGAAAACATATCAAGAGGTAAGAAACCCAATTAGTGCTGAGCGTCATGACTCAATCATATATAATAACAGTAACCTATATAGTTGTTTTTATGTAAATTAAGCAAAAAATAATCCAGTTAATACTTTAGATGCTTCATCTCATTTCATTGTTTTATAATTTTATCTGAAACATAATGGATGGCTACAAAGCACAAGATATTAATAACAAATAAACAACTGAATGAAGTCTCACATTATGTAACACATAAAATATTTTTCAAAACTCTAGCATATTTTGCACATTAGAAAGAAATTAAGTTATAAATGAAGTATATTTTCAAACGGACCGGCCTGTGACTTAAACACTGCCAGTCTTTGAGCCGTGATGTTTAGTGCTTTCATCTGTTCTGACAATGTCTGATTGGTCTCTATTAAAACTCCAAGCTATATAAATGAATCCCCCATTTAATATTTAATCTGGGTCAATGCAGGCACTTAATATGATAATAAAACTCTGAATGTATTGGAGTTGGTCCAGGTACTAATTCATTCACAACAGACACACACACACTACATTAGAGGGGTATAGGGACACATGCAATCATACAAGAGACACGTAAAATAATTTCTATCTGCACTGAAGGTTAACAATAAATACTCACCAACCTCTAAACAGAAGTAAAACTGGGCCATTCTTGAATTTTTTTCACACCAACAGGCTAGTAACTTGTTTACTTATTTACTCACCATCTGGCTGGTAATACTTTTAGTAACTGTCACATAAAACATGATTTTTCAAATGATTTAATGCTGCAAAATAGCAAATCATGGTGTAATTTTTGTGGCAACCTATTCTTATTCACTGACTGGCTCATTTCTTGTGTTGCAAATGAGCTGTGCAAATTATTGTATGCAAATAAAATACACCTAAATGATTTGTCCTGGAGAAAGAAACAATTCAATATTTTTACCATAAATGAATTATGATGGTGTTTTAGTGCTATTAAACTATTTGGGAACAATGCTAGTCAAATGTTTTGAGAATTCTCTCAAAATAGGTCTTTCAGTTACATAATATTCTTAAAATATTACTACCTCACTATCTATTCTACTATCTCAAAACTGTTATGTTATTAGTTGTACAGTAAATTACATTTATATTGATTATAAATATATATAAAAAGTTTTTTTTTTTGCATTATGGCACTAAGAAATTGGGAGTTTAAATGCTCTCAATTAAAAAGAAACTAATGCAAAAAAA
>NW_015627897.1:1019472-1025939 GCF_001515625.1 Sinocyclocheilus rhinocerous | reverse complement strand
CAAGAGCTACCTTAATATAAAATATAAGAATATAAATATATAAATATATATGCATGTAAATATTTCCAAAATATATACTGTATGTGTGTGTATTTACTGTATATATACATAATAAATATGCACAGTACACATACATATATGATGTAAACAAAAATGTTTATTTTGGATGCGATTGGAACTTTCAGGCTTAGTAACACATACAGCTGTTCCCTCACCACAGTGCAACAGTGAAAAAGGACCCCTTTCAAACAGTGTCGTGTTCCGAACGTTGTTTAAGCAACATATACCGGTATTGCGGTATTTTAAAAATTCATATCATAACAAAAATAAACACCGGTATTCGGTATGAACCGGTATACAATTAATAAACAATTAATCACAATTAATCGTTTGACAGCACTACAATAAAGTATACTTATTATTATTATTTTTTTATATATATAATTTTAACATTTTAAATATTAAAAAATCTCACATTAAAAAAAACATTTTTGGTACTGTTATGACTTCATTCTCGAAATCATAGATTTTTTTATTTATTTCAACATGGTACTAAAACTCTATTATACAGTTAAGTATCATAATGCATGTAAACGTTCCACACTGGTGTTGTGGGCTCATCCTTTAGTAAAAGAAATCTAAATGTCTGATTCGCAGGCTGAGGTACACAATGAACTGCTCTCCCTGCCCTTGTGTGGTCACAGGTGATTAGCTGTCTGGCCTCTTGTGCTGATATAAAAACAGCATCCGTCTGCTGCGGGCTGCACTGGTGTCTAATTAGAGCATTGGCTGATTAATATTCAGGCTGCAGTAGTTACCAGAGCAAGTGCTCCAAGTGGACCAGTGCTGGAAGTGTGCTGCTTCACACTGCTGACCTGATAAACATCATCAAGTGTGTGAAAGCCATCATTTCACACACACTTACTATTTTTAAAGCGCTTCGAGGTTATTGCTGTGGTTTGCTCAGAAACACTGGCTGTGTTCAGAATGAAAAAGGCTTTATGGTTGGCCTGATACCAATATTTTGAGCTGCCAACTATCCTCAGTATTGATAGCAAATTGAGACCACTGAATATGCATGATAGATTTGCATATTATGTAATGGCAACATACAAAACCAATGACTAAACTAATAAATGGCATTAGCCAATTATTGTATAATACCAGCGATGTTTTAACTGGTATACTATTATAGTTTTTTTAAAATGTGTTTTTATTTTTATATTTTCTGATTTCATTTTAATTTTAGCTAAAGTTTTTTTTTTTTATTATTATTAGTTTTTGTTTCCTAAAATATGTCTATATTGTTCTTATTTTATTTCTGTTTTATTTTAGATTACTTCAAGTTCAACTAAAAGAAAACGAGAAAAGATGCCTTGGCAACTAACTGAAAACAAATTAAAGTTAATTGAAATAAAATAATCTATCTATCTTTATTTATTTATTTTAATGTTTTAATTTTTAAAAACAATAATCCCAATAATCCACTGTTCCTATTTTGTACCAATTTACTGCACGAACTTTTCCACGACATTCTAATTTATTGAGATGCACCTGTAATTACAGATTAAGAATTTCAAAAAGAAATGTTTCAAATGGTAGTATGCTACATTGTTGTTAATAATCTTACTACACTGAATGATTGATTCAGACTATTTTGCTCATTTAAAACGATCGTTTTTGTCTAAAAAAAAGTATGAGACAAGAAAGAAAAAACGAACTAAAAATGGCTTAATTTTAAATAGAAAATAAAAATAATTTCAGCTTCATTCATCACTTTGAAAATTCAAGGTCAAGTCAGATGCATTTCCATATTGTATCCGTATCATGAGTCTGCGCATAATGAAAATTTGCATACTGCGCACAGCATAGAAAAGGCACACTGAAAATATGAAATTATGGCAGTACGGCATTAGCCAGAACATGAGAACATAGCCGTTTTCTGATATTTGCAAACAACAAGCCAGTGTTCTTCATATAGTACTGACCACGACAAATGCCACAGCTGGTGTGAGAATCAAATATAACACTTCTGAAACTATAAATACAAATGAACACTGCTGAATAAATTACAGTTAGGACGGGAATATGAAACATGTTTAAAAACATATGTGTATCAATAACAGTTAGTAATGACACATTTGGTGTTTGTTATTTTCCAACTTAGGCAGTGCTTGGAAGAGCGTGCTACTCCAGATATTTCTGTGCACAGTAAGTGAATAACATATACATAAGTATATGTAACATAATGATGAAAAATGTAAAACAACACTGTATTTGTTCAGTGCATGCATACCGAAATGTAAGACCCCTAATGAAAATTTACAGTATGAATATGTACAGCATTATTCCCCTAGTATCCAGTATATACTGTGCAGCATGCAGTATTAAATTCTAAACACAGACTTTTGGGATTTTCGGTTCAACTTTGAGTACCGAGACATTAACTGCAGTAGTTAAAGCCTGCAGGAGGCACCTACTTGATGGCTTTATTTTCTCCTCGTCCTCTCCCAGAAACAGACACTGAGTCTGGGGTCCCCGCTGTCTCCACCCCCGGCTTATTCCTCATCCCCTTCAGAGAGAAAGAGAGAAACGTTAAAGAAGAACAGCACAAAGTGGATGAGAAACTGAAGAGTGCCTGATATCATTTCATCAGGTGCCATATTTCAGCAAATTCTGCGCAACTGCTGCAAGTCACACGCTTTAATTAATCCGTGAAGCCAGACAGATGCAGTGATAGAGCTAATACACACCATCAACAGCCAAAGAGGGGTTTAACGCTGATATTAATGACAAGTCTGAGACCCTCGGGGTGTTTACACAGTAGAGAAGCTCTGATGGAGTGTTTGATGGATTGGAAGGCATAAGATGCACTTTGAAGAATTCGAAAGAGCAGGTCAATCTGCAGTCAGGCGGGAATACAGTGAATTGGATCTGCAAAAGCATAAGCGGATGCCTATATCAAAATGTGTTGCAAATTTTACATTTTCTTCAGTCTTGAGAAACTCTAGTAGATGATCTTTCCAATTAGGAGGGAAGAAATGTAGAAACCTTATATTTGATTGAAGTTATTTCAAGTAAGAATGATATATTTATACTAACAACTAACTATAATAACTCTGGTTTACAGATAAATATTAATATTAAAATAAATGTTTATTAGAAAAAAAAATGAATAACTTGATTTAAAAAACAAATATTAACCAGATTTGATTTTAATATACATATGTTTTATACATCTTTTTTACTGTATCATTTATTGAATAAATTAGAGCAATGAAGTGCTCCTCCATTACCCGTAATGTAAAAATCAAAATAAAATAAAATTGACATATATAGATAGGAACATGTTTAAAATAATAATAATAATAATAAAAGAGTCTAAGCTAAAGTGGTCAAATAATGTTAATGTTTATTTAAAGTAACGAAAATGTTTTAGTTAACAATAATAACTCTTGTTTACAAAAAATATTAATATTTAAATTAATATTTATTGAAAAAAACCTTTAAAAAAAATAGAGTCATGCTAATATGGTCAAACATTGTTAATGTTTATTTATTCCAAGTAATGAAAATATTTTTAACAGTTTTAGTTAACTATAACCCTGGTTTACAGATTAATATTAATATATAAAATGATATTGATTGGAAAAATAACTGATGAAAATTAATAAATAATCTAAATATATGTAAAAAAAAATAATAATAATTATATCAACTATATATACATATATATATAATGTATGTATATATAGTTGATATAATTTACATTAATTTTACATTAATTTATTAATTCAATAAGAGCAATAAAGTGCTCTTCCACCATGTCCCATGAAATAAAATGTATTTTGACTAATTATGAACTCTTGAATGTGCCTGTAAGGAACACTTTCTAGGTATAGGAAAATGTCTGAAAAACATTAGAGACTAAGGCAAATGTGGCCAAATACTGTGTAAACACTCCTTCAATGCATAATTAGACCTAAAACTGAAAAGCTTTGTTTCAATGGACATTCGAGCCAAAGGACTACAGTTCAGCTTGAGAAAACACTCATATGCTTCCATAACGCACCATATGCAAAACAGTCGTGCTATTGGCAGACAACTGAGACAACTCTACTGATCGATGCAGCCAATTACATAAAGGCTAATTACATCATTTCCTGTCTGTCAAAGATGCACTCCTCCCCACCATCTCTTGATTGGCCAATCCATCTCAAAGTGATTCTGCAGGTGGAGTATTCATTACAAAGTCCTCTGAAAGCCATCAGCCGCCAGCGGTTGTGTAAGAGATGATAAATGATCCGAACGGGAGGAAGAAAGAGCAGCGTCTTGGCCCGGGCGCAGCAATAGCCTGCCAGTTTCCAGCATTTAAATTACGCCGCCTGCCAACATGCCATGATCTGTCTACCCATGTAATGAATGGGAACAAAAGAGGAAGTGAAACAAGCGTGTTCATACACAGGTACACACGTCTTGTGATTTTGCGACAAGAGCACGCTCATTTGCATAGGAGACATGAGCTGGAACTGGAAATCGTGCCACGCCCCACAGGAAGTGGAAATAGAATTTGGATTGGAATGACAGGGAGAGGAATTTAGTAAAAGAAATTCAACAGTCACAGAAGAGATCCCAGAAGCGAGATTTTGCAACAACAAAACACAACATGCATTTTGACTAATTATGACTCTTTTTTTCCAGATATGTAAAACACAGTCAACTGTTAGCATCTTTGATGTACTATTATTTATTTATATTATTTTTTTAATTAGATTTTATTTTTATCTTCTCTGTTAATTTTAATTTAAGTTAAAATTGTACTAATTTTGTTGCATGTTTTTGTCATTTTTAAAAATAGGTTTATATTGTTTTTTTTATTTTAGTTTTACCTATATTTAGTGCAAGTTAGACTAAATGAAAATGAGAAAATGTTGCTTTTTGTTGCTTTGCAAGGTGAAATAAGTTTGTTTATTTATTTTTAGTTTTTAGTTAATGTTTGTTTCAAGTAATGAAAATGTTTTTAATGGTTTAAACTATAACAACCCTGGTTTACAGATAAATATTAATAGTAAAATTGTATTTATTTATTTATTTATTTTTGCATTAAATGTATTAATTTTATAAGATTGAATTTAAATGTTAAATTATTAATAAATATTTATAATTACTAAATGATTGAAATTATTATTAAATATTTATAATTATTTAATATATTAAATAAAAAATGTGAAGTGAACTTTAAAATGATAAATTATTAATATCCATATAGAGAAAAACAAACAAAAATAAATTTAAAGTGCTCTTCCACCATGACCCATAAAATAAAATTTGAAAATGCCATAAAATGCATCAAAAATTAAATATACAGTATATAAATTAACTACAAATATTTGAGCTAATTTAATAATTAAATATTAATTTCATGTTTTGTCTCTGGAAATACCCCATTTATCGTGTATTATAACACGTTTATGGTTAATTCACACCGAAAAATGAAAAGTGTTACTAAGAACTACATGTACAGAAGTCCTCTGACCTTTTTGACCTTCTTTTTTTTTCACTCCAAATCCTTAAATTACAATTATGCAAAACTATGGTTATACATCCATGAGAGATGTACTGTAACTCACCAGTTTTGCCTTTGAAAGACCTTTGGCTTTTGAAATAACAAAAGTTCATGCAGTACTGAAAATTGCTTCGTGTGTAGTTCTGCCTGTGTAAGGTCAATTTACATGAAGAACATACAATTAAAATTAATGAAGAATAGCTGGTCTCATGCATATTACCCAGCTCATTAACACCGGGTCAACTTCACATCCAGCGATACTATTTTAATACAAAGTTAAAACAAAAGACTGTAAAATAAATCAAGGCTGGCTGTACAGTTGACTATTGCTTATTGGACTGAATAAAGTATAACCGCAATTAAATCTTAAAATCCATGATATCTTAGTTGCATAAATTAGGGTATTTTATCATTTTCGAGATTATTACACATTTAATATATTACATTTTAATATATTATTATTATTATTATTTTTTTTTTTTTACATTTTATAAAACAACATGCATTTGCTTTAATTATGTACAAGAACATGTGTATTAAAGTAAATAAAGGTAATTATTATTTAATGTTGATTTTAAGATTATTACTATATGCAAAAACTAAAATATCAGACAATTGATATTCAGTTTCTGTGTTGGTCCCATAAATTAAAGAAAAAAAAATTTAAATTAAAAAAGTATGATTATATGAATAAAGTATGAATAAATCATACTTCTCACACCTCCACTCACAAAGACACAGTTGTTTAAAGGGGTCATATGATGTTGCTAAAAAGAACATTATTTTGTGTATTTGGTGTAATGAAATGTATTTATGCGGTTTAAAGTTCAAAAAACACATTATTTTCCACATAATGTACATTATTGTTTCTCCTCTATGCCCCGCCTTTTTGAAACGCGTC
>NW_015627897.1:1018515-1019462 GCF_001515625.1 Sinocyclocheilus rhinocerous | reverse complement strand
GGCGGCAACAACAATACTACAGCGTGAATAAAAGTTATGCCTTCTTTCTTTGTGTGAACATTTGGGCGGTGTTATGCAAATCTTCCCACATAGTGACGTAGACATGTGGGGGCGTGTTAGAACGAGCCGTTTTAGGTAGGCGTGGTTGACTCTTAACTTTTATAAAGAATATCTCTTTGGATTTGAGACTTTAGTCTTTGCAACTTTACAGATCTTCTTTATGCACCAAGAGCTTGTATCACTTCAAAAAGAAAGGAAAAATTGAAATAGCATCATATGACCCCTTTAAGATAAGAAATGCTAGTGTAGATGTCATGCAGTCATGCAGGCATGCAGTACGCAATCAAGAGAGGGGGAAAAAAAGCAAAGGGAAAGAAAAAAATAGAGAGGAAAAACAGCAAAGGCAGACTAGGAGTGGGTTTTCAAACAGAATTCACAATCACAAAAGAAAGGTGAATGAGCATGGGGAAATATGAGAGAGCGAGACGGTCTGTGAGAGAAAGGGAGATCTTTCGCAGTTGGTCTCACAGCAGATCCAGCTCTTTCTCACGTGTTAAGAGCAAACAGAGAGAGCTGCATCCTCAGATCTCCTCACTGACACTCCTTCACCTCAACTGCATTCCTCTGCTTCATCTTATTTACATGATTTACTAGTAAGAAATGATCCCAACAGTCACACCAGAAAGAAAAGAGCTAGACAAAGAAAGATGGACAGGAAACTATTAACATAAATATGATATATGAAAAGAGCGATGCACAGATACATAGAAGAATAGATAGATGAATTGATAGGTGGATAGACAGAATGACAGGATACATAGGTGGATAGACAGAATGATAGAATACGGATGGACAGATAGATGGATGGATTAAACAGAACGATAGACGGATGGATGGATAGAACGATCGACAGATGTATAGACAGATGCAGGATGGATGGATAGATG
>NW_015627897.1:1004019-1017884 GCF_001515625.1 Sinocyclocheilus rhinocerous | reverse complement strand
ATGGATGGATGGATGGATGGATGGATGGATTAAACAGAACGTCGGATGGATGGATGGTAAATAGAACAATGGATGGATGTATGGAACGATACATACAATAATAGAACAATAGATAGAACTATAGAACTACAGATAGATAGAATGACAGATGGAACTAAATAGAACGATAGATGGATAGACTGATAGAGAGATGGATGGATGGATAGACAGACAGACAGATAGACTTATTATTATTTAAAACTAACAGATTATTATTATTATTATTATTATTATTATTATTATTATCATTATTTTATTTACAAAAATATAAATGTCTCTTGGCTACTAAAAAAAAAACAATATTATGAAATATATTTTATGAAATAAAACATATTTAAGTTAAAGAACTAAAATGACCTAAATTGAAACTGAATTAAAAATAAAAAAATAGAACTATAAAAGACAAAAACTAATTAAAATGTCACAAAAACCTAAAATAAAAACAAAATATAAAAATAAAAGCCAATTCAAAATATTATATTCTATAACAATATATAAACCATACTAAAATACACAATTACATTCAAAACACAAACATAACATGTTTTTCCTACTTTTCAAACGTTATTTATAGATTGTATTGTTTCACTCAGACTTTCAATCTTAAAATATAAAAATAACAAACAATATGACATTTAACTTGTTTACCAAAGAGACAAGATGAAATTTGAAAGCTGCAAAAGTCAAATTATGCAAAAAGTGTGTTATTAGACTACATATCATTCTAGCAAAGAAATGAACCTTAGCAAGACAAATGAGTCATACAATTTATTCCAAGTATGTCAAATAAAGTAATTTCCAGCACAGAGAATGACAGAAGTTTCCCGTGAGACTTTCATTTCCACTGTCGACCATTGTATGTAAAGAAACACACTTAAAGGGATAGTTCACCCAAAAATGAAAATTCTGTCATTAATGACTCACCCTCATGTCGTTTCAAACCCGTACGACCTTCGTTCATCTTCGGAACACAAATTAAGATATTTTTGATGGAATCTGAGAGCTGTCTGACCCTGCATAGACAGCAACGCAACTGAAATGTTCCCAAGTCCAGAAACGTAGCAAGGAGATCTGTTAAATAATCCATGTGACATCAGTGGTTCAACAGCAATTATACTAAGCTACGAGAATACTTTTTGTGCGCAAAAGAAATGATGTCACATGGATTATTTTACAGATCTCCTCGCTACGTTTCTGGACTTGGGAACATTTCAGTTGCGTTGCTGTCTATGCAGGGTCAGACAGCTCTCAGATTCCATCAAAAATATCTTAATTTGTGTTCCGAAGATGAACGAAGGTCGTACGGGTTTGAAACGACATGAGGGTGAGTAAATAATCACATAATTTTCATTTTTGGGTGAACTAACCCTTTAAGTTAAAGAGACACAGTTTTTTCATGAGATTCACACTTCCAGAAATCAGTCACGTATGTAATTGTGCATTAATAAACAGCTCTAAGTTTTGCAGAATCATTGACACATACCAACCCCTGATGACAGGCCTGGTCCACATCAGAAGCTCTATTGTGAAAACACTAATATTTTGATGACAAAACGATGTATTTTGCTAATCATTTTATAGCAATTAAGAACAGCCTAGTACCGTATGAAAACAGAGGAGGGGGAACAATAACATTCGGTTTAGACTGAAAAATACCAAGTATGAAAATGGCATTGAAAATGTGACGAAAAGCATGAGCGAATAAAATGAGAAGCGAGTTTGTCATCCCTCATTGTAATAACATGAAGACGGTAGATGCCTGCAGGCCGGGCACGTGGTGGGGAAGCCATTACTGAGTGTAATTAAAGCTTGAAATCTCTTTTTAGCCACCCTGCAGTCTTCCCGTCTGCCTCTCACTCCTCCTCTCTTTCACTAGCGCTGCCCATCTCGAAACCCATCGCTCCTCTCAGCTGACGAGTGGAAAACCTGGATTTGTATTATGCACCGTTGAGAAACCATGCCTCCACATTCGGCTACTCTTCTAGGCAAAAAGCAAGTGACACATTAAATGTGTTAAAGGTAATTAATTTTGAATAATAGGTGATCCGTTTATTTAGGGAAGAGGGTAATTCAATTAAACTGAGCACAGGTGATTAATTTTGTTTGTGGATTCTATTTATCAACTGGCTATTAATCAGAACGTGGGTGTAATCACATTTTCATGTTTATATATAAATCATTTAGCCTAATTATTATTTTTCCTTAATACACGTTCTTTCCTCCCTCACGATTCGGTCTCATTTGGCCGCCTTGCGCTGAATTGCTTTACACGAGTTGAATGGCAAACCTTGTTTTGCAGATGCTGAGGCTGAACAGAAAACTACAGGCTCAACAGCTAATTATCCAGACAGAAAATAAGCCCCCCCCCCCTGCAATACTAACAATACGCCGTTTAAATCCTTCCGTTACGTTCTTAGGTTTTCGTCAATTTATTTGCGTGGAGATGGCAAACAAAAATAATTAGATGACCCCTATTTTCTTCTGTTTTATAACTGAGCCCCCAACACAGCTGTAGTAGGTTTAAATTTCAAACTTGATGACATCATGGCTCTGTTCCAGAATCTAGTGAGCTGCCTAAATATGTAGCTGTCTTCTAAGGCAGCATCCTAACTGAAACAGAATTCCAATAGAGTCGGGAGTTAACGTAAATGCATACATTACTGTGTAAAAGTTTGGGGTCTGTAATTTTTTTAGTCTCTCATGCTCACCAAGGCTGCATTTATTTGATTTAAAAATACATCTAAAAAATAACTTTTCTATTTAAATATATTTTACAATGTAATTTGTTTCTGTGAATTTTGGTTTTCAGCAGCCATTACACCAGTCAGTCCTGTTGATAATAAAAATGAATAAATTAGACATGTAGGTGAAACGTTACTTATAGTCAACAAAATGTGTTAAAGTGACCATCAAAATAAAATTAAACCGAAAAAAAAAAAGATTTACTAACCCAAAACTTTTGAACAGTAGTGTATATTGTTACCAAATATTTCTATGTTGAATAAATGCTGTATTATTTATTTATTTATTCATTCATTCATTTATTTTCTTTTTATTCATCAAAGAATCCTGAAAAAAAGTATCAGAGGTTTCAAAAAAGTATTAAGCAGCACAACTGTTTCCAACATTAACAATAAATCAGAATATTAAAATGATTTCTGAAAGATCATGTGACACTGAAGACTGGAGCAATGGCTGATGAAAATTCAGCTTTGCATCACAAGAATTAATTATATTTTAAAGTATAGTAAAATAGAAAACTGTTATTTTAAATTGTAATAACATTTCACAATATTACTGTTTTTTTCTGTATTTTTGATAAAAAAAATGCAGCCTTGATGAGCATAAGAGACTTCTTTAAAAAACATTAAAAACCATACTAATCCCAAACTTTTGAAGAGTAGTGCAGTATATGCAAATAAAATAGTTCATTTTTAATTATATTATTTAATTAGAACTGTTATCAACACAACTGAGGTTAATTAAATATTTTATTAATTAAATATCTTTTTTTTTTTTTAATTGAGCTTGTTGCATTGCATTCTGAGATTGCATTCTCCACAAGACATACTTGCAAAAACTCCCTGGAATCTTAGGTCCAATTATACTGCCTTTCTGTGCTAAATGCTAGCCTAATGCTTGCAATGCCTTAAAATGTTACGTACATGGTCAGCCTACTAGGTTTTGGAACAGAGCACATGCATCGGTCTTTCAGATGTTGGTAGACTGTTGTCAGAGAGTAACAGACAAACAGTCATTAAACTAAAGACACTATAAAAACACACTGTAAAATGCATATCAGCTCTTCCATAGCTGATTGGATATGCAATTTTACACACTCACAGACAGTGTTGGGAGTAACGCATTACAAAAGTAATAATATTACAGTAGTATATTACTTTTTGCTGTAACGCAGTAATATAACGCATTACTACTCAGTGTTGAGGAGTAACTAGTTACATGTAACGGCGTTACGTAATTTAATTACAAAATAAATGTAACTGTAATCAGTTACAGTTACTAAGAAAAAGGTGTAATTAAATTACAGTTACTTATGAAAATGTTAACGACTACAAAGGGGATTACATTTGAATATTTACACACATCCACATACAGATTTAATTGATTTTTTCCCCCAAATTACACTGACTACTCTGAGACATGGCTCTATAATTTCCGCGATGCGGAAAACACAGACTGGTTCGTAGAATCCAGTCATAAAAACGGAATTCCTACAGTACTATAATATAATCAGTGTTGGGGAGTAACTAGTTACATGTAATGGCGTTACGTAATTTAATTACAAAATAAATGTAACTGTAATCAGTTACAGTTACTAAGAAAAAAGTGTAATTAAATTACAGTTACTTATGAAAATGTTAACGATTACAAAGGGGGTTACATTTGAATATTTACACACATCCACATACAGATTTAATTGATTTCTTTCCCAAATTGCTCGGACTACTCTAAAATATGAGACGTACGGCCCTATAATTTCCGCGATGCGGAAAACAGGGACTGGTTGGAACTGCTATAACGCGGAATGTCACGGAATATACATTTGGATGAATAAATCACAAGTAGGTCACACTTGAATCAAAACGCGATATGGACTAGGGTCTGTAAATATTCAGCAGCAAAAAGACAATATATGAATCCTGCACGTTCTGCGTGTCTCTGTGGAAATCAGGCGCGGACTGAGAACCGGGACAATTCCTGGTGGCCTGGCTGCTGATTTTAACCCTCCACTGGATGTAGAATGAGCAGCAATAAACTACATTTTGGCATTTTATAATACTTCTGTGGATATTTTGGTGAAAGTAACTCAAAAGTAACTCAAAGGTAGTGTAACGCATTACAATTCAGAGACAGTAATATTGTAATGTAACTAATTACTTTCAAAACACAGTAACTAGTAATATATAATGTATTACATTTTAGAAGTAACTTGCCCAACACTGCTCACAGATGTCAATGTCTATTACCACATCTGTTAAAGACACTTTAAACCCCCTGCTGTGCAGGAAGTGACATCACTCACCAGTTTGCGTTGGCACCATCCACAGACCCCGCATAGCGCCACCAGCCACACGACACACACCGTTAAACCCACCGATACCAGGAACACACTCAGAGACAAAGAACCTGTGGAGAGACAGGGGCTTAACATTAGAGCTGCCAAAGGTGATGCATTAACACTGCGTGCTGCTGGTCACTTTTCCTTAACACGTTTATTCCATTTGAGTAATGTCAATAGCTTATCAACATGCTAATTTCAAACTATATTGGAATCAACTGAGAGTGCAGGGCGCTATTTGTGTTGCTGTCTATAAAGCGTTCCAAATCAGTCACTGGCGAGGATCCATCTTGGTTTGGATGCTGCTTTAGACAGCAAGGCAGTTCACTAGGAACAAGCTCATATTTCAAAACAGCAAGGAAAATGTTTTCAATTTTTAAAGAAATGTCACGAGGCTGTTTCGATGCTTAAGGGGTCATTTAGCATTTCATAGGGGGCACATATTTAACAGTTCATGCACAAATTTGTAACTAAATGAAATGCTGCTTAAATGAGTGGTTGTGTCATCTGAAGGACAAAGCTTTCTTAGGCATGTGTATCCTAAAAATCATACCAATTTATACCTTTGAACCTTGATAAAAACTAAAAATGAAAAAAAAAAAAAACATGAGTGAAGGTCAAGGAATATTTCTAAAGAAACATGTTTAAAAAAAATCTAAAATGTAAAAAATAAATTCATTAAACATGAATTTAACTGTTTAATATTTTATTTTATTTTAATATTTATATTGAAATAAATATGCCAAATAATTGCTTGTGAAAGATGGTCTCAAGTAGAATGTTTGATCATGCTTTATAGTATAATAATATATAAAATTTAACTAAATTTTAAAAAAAAATCTGAAGAAACATGCTTTATAATAAAAGAATATAAAGTATAAAAGATGAAAAAAACTGCGTATGAATGATGAAGTACATAATGAAGAAACATGGTTTAAAAATTAAATTTAAAAAAGCTAAATCCTAAAAAAGCATGATTTAAAATAAAATAAAATAAAATAAAATGGAATAAAAAAAAAAAAATGGTATTTTGATGAAGATCTCATGTACAAAATCCTGAATACACAGTCTTAATAATAAAAGACTATAAAATGTATTACAAAAAAAAATGTGAGTGATAAACATCTCAAATAAAAACCCTAAAGAAACATGCTTTATGATAAAATAAAACTAAACTATGCTAACAAATGTTTATTAGGCATGGGGGCACATCTAATTGATTATTTGATTAAGTTGACCTGTACTATACTCCCCTATTGCCATTTTTTAATTAGGCAAAGAAACTTTTTTGGAGGACAGGAATTGATTGAATTTCTCTGGTGCAGCAGTGAAGTGAGAGGGGGCGGTGAAATAAAACGCAGGCAGCTGCTCAGAAAAGTGATTCATTTTCACTGAGAGAGGCAGAACGGAGAGCAGCCGTGTAAATCCAGTTAAACTGACTAAAACACATGTGAAATATAGAACAGTCTGGTCCAATATAAACGAACTGACCCCGCCGTGACATTAGAGCCCATAAGAGTTCAGGTGAGGTCTGAGTCCCGGCACGTCCCTGAGACTTTCAGAGCCGAGGAGATTCCGGTGCGAGGTGAGGAGATGTGCTGCTGAAGACCAGGAGAACAGAAAAGCTCTGAAATCAAGCGATCGCCGCCTTCTTTTTTTTCCCTTTTGAAACTGCTGTTTAGAAGCAGAGTTGAAAAGTTTGAGGTTTGGAAGGGTAATACTTTAGATTAAAAAAAAAGTGAGAGAAAAATTGACAGTAATCCAGTAACTGAGAAGGCGAAGAAAAGAGGGAATAATATATATTGTGGAAAAAAGAAAAAGAACCGAAGAGATTCTGTCAGAAAGGGAGCAGGATAAATTATTTTATAATGCCTCTAAGAAATATAGAAATTACAGTGAGAGGAGATAAATGTGTGCGAGAGAGAGAGTGTGTGCTGAGGTTATGGGAATTTTTCTCTCCTTTTATTTAATGTTATCAGCTTATTAGTCTTGTGAAGCCAGACGTCTGACTAACGGCATAAAGGCTGATTCATATCCCAGCTAAGAAGCGCCCACTTCAACAGGAAGAAACCGTCTGACTGACCTGTAAAAATCACTTTTGTAATTAGCGTTTATTTCTTGCTTTTACAGTTAAAACATCTAAACATTCATAAACAAGATACATTTACTGGAGAAGTTAAGCTGTGTAATTATTCATTTTGACCCAATTGCAAATATTTTTTTCTTGTTATTAAGCATAAATCTAACAGAATTGATTGAGTTTCATTAAAAACCAGAAAACTATTTTCCATTTGGGTAAGAACAAATTTACTTATTTCAAGATTTATTCTATTAAAACAAGTAATATCTTCTAAGCTATTTTAAGCAAGTAAATGTGTCGTTTTTAGGTATTTTTATTAGAAAACTACCTATTGAAAAAAATAAAATAAAAAATAAAATTGTGTGCTAATTATAAAGAAACAGGCTTTGAACAATAAACAAAAATAAAATAGTAAAATAGTAAATAGAATGCATAGTAAAAATCCTAAAGAAATATGTTTTACAAAAAAAAAAAAATATTAAAATAATAATATAACAGATCAAATAAAATACTATATGGGTGATGAAGGTCTCAAGTACAAAATCTGGAAGAAGCATGCTATATAAAAGAATATAAAGAATATAAAATGTGTATGAGTATGAGTGATGAAGTACATGAAGAAAGATGGTTAAAAAATACAATATTTAAAACATAATAATTATTAAAGCGTATGAGTAATAAAGGTCTCAAGTAAAATCCTAAAGAAACATGCTTTATAATAAAATAAGGGAAAAAAACCTGATATGATTTACAGTGTGATCTAGGGCTGCACGATTATGACAAGAATCATAACTGTCGATTATTCCCTTGAAATTGTAATTGCGATTATTAATTACGATTATCAAAATTTACATTGAATGATGTTTATACCATTGTTTGATGCAACTGCATGCCGTATTTTTTATATGAAAATAAACAAGCTGAAAACACTAACTGAAAAACTTTTAGTGCTTTTCTATAGTATTAAGCCTCAAATGTCAACTAAACATCGGATTGGTTTCTTCTTTAAATTATAAAAAAAGTACAAATATGAATGGTATTATAATGTTATACTAAAACTAAAATTAAAACAATGGAAAAACCTTTAAGATAACATGTAGAAAAGAAAGGCATCTTAAGCACGCAGAACATAAGTGGACTTTGAACGATTAATTGCTGATTTGAACGATTACGTAATTGTGGCATCCATAATTGTAATCGCGATTAGAAATTCGATTAATTGTGCAGCCCTAACAATGAGCACTTTTTATGAAATTTGTGATTTGGGTAGCATTTAGCATTTTGTCTGAAATAAATCACACCACAAATGGAAAAATCTGTGGGCTAAAGATTACTTATTATTTCGAAATAATACTGCATTGGAAAAACAGCAGATATGTACTAGTGATGGTAGTGATCAGAATTTCATCTTTCTTCCTGTAGACATTTGTGTTCACCTGTGGATGTCTTCGCTTCACAAGACGAGAAGCCCCTTCTGCTCTAAAGTGTCTCTGAGGGGTGATATCTGAAAACCGCTCCCCACTGACTGCACCATTAGCAACTTTCAGTGGTGGCTCTTGGGTTTTCAGCGCAGCGGGAGACGTTCAAACTAATATCACGTAATTTACGCCTCTATGATGCTTGGTTGATATCAGAAGGGAGGCTAGCCTCCCTTACGAGGGTTCTTTTCTCAACACTCCTCAGCGCTGAAAGTGAACACTCGATGCTGATTGGCTAATTTTTGTTACCAACTGAGGCACGAGAGCTCGCCTCTCCCCCGGCCTCCCCCTCCCCTTCTCTATCATTAGCGGTTGCCATTACATCAGCAGATTCGGCACATTTGCGATAGAAAAGCGGCGCTTTCACGTTATGGTATTACAACTGTGAAATTACAAACAAAAAATACACATTCTGAGACATGAACTGAAATGAATTGTGAATTTTATTAACATTAAATCGTCCTCCTCCCATTTTCACCTCAAAATTATGGGGAAGCTGTGCCTCCCCCGACGAGCCGCCACTGGCAACTTTACCTAGCATTTCTGGCCTTTCAGAAGCAGAAACAATGAGAGAGAAGACAGGAAGCAATATGGAGAAGATGAAGGGCTCAGAAAATGACCTGAGACGGATGGACTCAAATTTGAACGATTACTCTGACAGGGCAAAATTCAGAACTGGCTCCAATTTAAATAATACGTGTGAATTTGTAGTAAATTGGCTACACTGTAAAGGAAGTTGAATGACAGGAAGAGGAATCTAGGTCAATAAACACTCAAATAAACCTATTTCAACATTTTTGTTTTTCAAAACTTTCAAACCAGGTTTTTTTGACTCCAAAAATCAGTGTATCTTATCAAAACTTGTAGTCTCTAATGCTCACCAAGGCTGAATTATTTATCAAACATACAGTAAAACATACTGTAGTAATATTTATAATTTAAAATAACTGTTTTCTATTTAAATATATTTTAAAATGTAATTTATTCCTGTGATCAAATTTTTTGTGATCGAATTTTCAGCATCATAACTCCAGTCTTCAGTGTCACATGATCCTTCAGAAATCATGCTGATTTGCTGCTCAAGAAACATTTATTACTATGTTGAAAATGGTGCTGCTTAATATATTGTGGAAACAGCGATACATTTTTTGATAAATAGAAATTAAAAAAAAGAACAAAATGTATTTTGAATTAGAACCTTTTATAACATTTTAAATGTCTTTACTGTCATTCTTGCAGAAAAAAAAAGTATCAATTTCTTTAAAAAAAAATTTTTTTTTAAACGTTACTGACCTCAAACGTTTGAATGGCAGTGTATGAATTTCTTTTCATTTAAATACTTCCTTACATACAAATTCAAATGTACAAACTGAATTGGAAATTAAAACTCATGCTCAATTCAATTGAAACCCTGGTCTCTGATCTGTGATTCGCGATCAGAGTCGGACGATAGGACACTACATATATAAGCCAATTAGTGGCTTAGTGGAACTCACTGATCAGCTGTAAATAATGTTGAGAAAATCCTCTTGATAAAGTCTGTTATGAGACACTGGCCCAAATAATAACATCCCCGACGCCCGGCGCATTTTGGGTCATGGCACCGTGTGACAAATGAGTTGTGTCTCATCGAACATTTCTCAAGCAGCGGCGGCAAGGACTCTGATAGGGTTGTGCCAAATAACTGACAAGATTATTTGTGGGTCAGATCCACAGCAAAGCCACGAGAGCAGATCCTTCACCCGTGTGTGATGGGACGTCTGAACGGGCCTATAATAGCACTGAGTGACAGATTTCTCAGCTGATGATGTACAGTAGATGCACGATTGCATATTTAAAGTGATTTTAAGGGATAGTTCACCCAAAAAGTAGAACCGTTTGTCTGTCAGGATCTATCTAGTGTATCTCACTCCCTCAGCCACACAATAACAAGGACGAATGATTAAAACTCATTAGGCCTCCCAAACACTGGCAGTGTCTGGAACAAGCCCAATCACACAATTCTCGCTCATCCTGGATGGCAAAACCAGGCTTTTTAACTCCCCTGCCGTGGAAACCCAATCGTCTAGACGCTTGTCTGAGAGCCCCCTATGGACGTCTCATTGAATATCTCAGATCACTACAGCGGAGAGTTCAGGTAATCAAACAAGATGCTTCTTGGTATCGTTGCAGAAACAAAAGACAGGAATGTGGGCGACATCAAACGGTTTTGAATCTGATATTGCACATACATCTAGTGCTATTTTCAAAGTTTCAAGATTGAATATACTGAATATGAGTTTAAACATCTTTATATACTGTAAAAAAAAGATTTTTCGAAATTGTAAATACAACAAAGATTATTAGAGTATGTTTGACAGTTTTTATTTCAAATGTCATGTTTAATTCATTGTGTAGCTTGCAGTTTCTTTGTGAAATTTACTAGCAGTTTCTGTGTAAAAACTGTTCCAAAGTAAATCATATAATCATATACTGTATTACAGGGCACAGGACAGAAATGAAACACTTGACTTTAATGAATACATTAAAACTGCACCTCCTGCCACCATGAGATGGCTAATAATGATTCAAAAAGATGATAAGTATTCATAATCATAATCATAAAAACAACAACAGTTTGTGGTAATAATATACAAAATATATACAACTTTTTTTTTTTCAAAGAAATGAATCAAAATTAACAGTAAATACTCTTAATGCTACAAAAAAATATTTCCATTTCAAATTAATGCTGTTGTTTGAACATTTTATTTAAAAAAAAAATCCTGAAAAAGGATCACGTTTCAAAAATACAAAGCAGCACAACTGTTTTCACAAATGAAATGTGTGATCATGTGACACTGAAGACCGGAGTAATGATGCTGAAAATTCTGCTTTTCTATATATATTATTTTTATCTTATATAAAAATAATAATAAAAACTATAGACAGACAGACAGACAGACAGAGATATGGACGGATGGATGGAGAGATAGTGCCCTTAAAGCAGCTAAATTACAGCCAGAACTGAGGCCTCTTTGATCTGATCAAAGAAAAAGTGCAGACTGCGGACAAAACGGGATAAAAGCCGCTGCTAAAGATCAGGAAGAATCACAGGGCAAAGGACCAGGTCCAAAATGCGAACCCTGACAGTGGGTCAGAAGCAAGCACCGCCCAAACAGCAGGAGACAGCAACGTTTGGGAGCTCTGGGTCTCCAGCAACCTACTTACAGACGGGCAAGCAGAGGCTGGAGCCCATTCACAGCCCTTCATGTCTGCACAGCACGACAAGAGGCTTATTTAGGCTAACTCGGGCCCCGGTGCGGTCCCCAAACATCCAGCTGTCTACTGGTGTCATCAACTCAGGGTCTATATGAGGAACTGCGTTTCCCGTCATTGGGAGATGGGAAAAAACTGGAGCAACTGAATGCATTTTTTTTTCATATTGGAAAAAATGGAGCAACCAAATTTTTTTTTGTTGTTGTTTGTTTGTTTGTTTTTGTTCATATTTGACAAAGACAAAGTGTACAGCAGCCTGCTATTTTTACTATTTTATTTATTCACCCTTTATTTGTCCTGACGTTGCTGGGAACATTTTGCCTTTATGATAATAACCTGGCTAGCAATCTCAAACTACAGTAAAACAATATGGATTAACGTTATTTTGGTAACATTGAGACTCCCATATTTGTATTGTTATTTTTTATTAATAATTTTTATTAAGTTTTTATTAAAATGCATAATTGTTATTAATTAATTTTAATAATATTTTGAACGTGTTTATTATATTGTTTTTATTAATAATATATGCGTATATTATTATGTTTTTATATATGTCAATTGTCATGGGCAGGGTGTTCCAGAGATCAGGCAGGACGACGAAAACGACGAATAAAAGGATATTTAATGATATGACAACAGGAGATATGACGACAGACAGGGTAGACATCAACAATAACCGACAAACTCGAATACAAGAGACAGGAACAGATATAGGGCAGATAACGAGGAGCAGACAGGTGAGCACAATGAGGTGATTAACTAATAACGAGAACAGGATCAACCAATTAAGGACACAGAGGGAGAAACCACAATCAACAGTCCACAGGGGGTGTGACATATCGCCCCCCTCCCGGAAGGTGCATCCTCGCGCCGTGGAGACAGAGGGAGGGACGGAGGGGGACTTAGGAGGAGGACAAAGGAGTGGATGTGGGATGGTGACAGAAGAAGGCAAAGGGCTGGCAGGCAGACATGATAGGTGGAGGCTCCGGCAGGGGACGGATAACCGGGAGGAGGCCGGCAGACAGAGACCAGGGGGGCGATGAAGGACGGAGGAGCCAGGCAGGAGACAGGAGGGACCCGGAGCAGGAGGAGCTCAGCAGGACCCAGGCCACAGCCATAACAGCGGCCCACGGTGGAGCCGACGGTGGGAGGAGCCGGCGCACTCCCCGGGCTTCACTGGGGATCAGGAGCCCTTCCCGGGCTAAACTGGGGATCAGGAGCCTTTCCCGGGCTTAACGAGGAATCGGGAGCCCTTCCTGGGCTTAACGAGGAATCGGGAGCCCTTCCTGGGCTGGACAGGGAATCGGGAGCCCTTCCTGGGCTGGACAGGGGATCGGGAGCCATCCCTAGGCTCGACAGGGGATCGGGAGCCATCCCTAGGCTCGACAGGGGATCGGGAGCCATCCCTAGGCTCGACAGGGGATCGGGAGCCATCCCTAGGCTCGACAGGGGATCGGGAGCCATCCCTAGGCTCGACAGGGGATCGGGAGCCATTCCTAGGCGGATCGCGGCGGGAAATGGCTCTCCGTCATCGGTGGGCTCAGGCTGATGCTCCGTACCGTGGGGAGATGGTGGGCTGGGCTCTGGGTCCGAAGTGGATCCGGCGAGATCATCCACGGGGCCGATGGTGAGTGGCGACCCGTTTCTCGCCAGAGTCCACTCCACGAAGGCGGCAAATTCCTCCCGAGGACCATCTTCAGACGACCGTGCTCTGCACTTGGCGTTCAGACTTGCCTCATAGAAAGCGCAGAGTGCGTCGTCCGGATAGCTGGTGACGTTAGCGACCATCAGGAACAGTCTGGTATGGTCCTCGAGAGTCCTGCCTTCCTGCTCCAGCAGGAGGAGGAGGAATTCGGGGCGCGTGAAGGGATCCATGGGGTAAACACAACGGAAAGAAAAACACTGAGGAAAAACCGGAAAACAAACA
>NW_015627897.1:994171-1003632 GCF_001515625.1 Sinocyclocheilus rhinocerous | reverse complement strand
GACAACAGGAGATCCAGACAGGGTAGACATCAACAATAACCGACAAACTCGAATACAAGAGACAGGAACAGATATAGGGCCGATAACGAGGGGCAGACAGGTGAGCACAATGAGGTGATTAACTAATAACGAGAACAGGAACAACCAATTAAGGACACAGAGGGAGAAACCACAATCAACAGTCCCACAGGGGTGTGACATCAATATTGCTTTATTAATTTTTATTTAAGCTTTAGCTATAGCTATTTTCATACTTAAAGTTAACAAATGAAAATGACAAATTGGCAAATAAAATAAGCTTATTTTTATATATTTTATTTGTTAACATTTATTTGATTTCAAATAACAAAAATATGTTTTTTTATGAATATTTTGTTGATGAAAATCTGGAATCTAGGAAAATATTATTTGAGGGAAAAAAGTGAAAAATAAAAATGTTTTAAAAGACTAGTGTTTTTATTAATATTTTAATAATAAATTTTATTAATATTTTTAATGAGTGTTTACTTAAATATTTAACATTTGCATTTTCATTTTAGGTAAATATTTATTAATGTTGTTATGTGTTTTTGTCATTTTTATCAGTTTTGTTTATATATGTCTGTAGTTTTTATTAATTTTTTTAATTTCAGTTATAGTTTATTATTGTTTAGTGAGTCAGGCTTACTTGTTTTAGTGCATTAAGATCTTTTGGCAACCTCTTGGGCAATAAAATACGTTTTTGTTTTTTTAATATATATATTTTATTTCAGTTAATGTTTATTTTATTTTAAACAGCAATTTTTTAATGGTTTTAGTTTTAGTTAACTATACTAACACTAAATAAAAATACTGTGGATGAAAATCTGATTAGGAAAAATTATTTAAGAAAAAAAAAGGTGAAAAATAAAAATGTTTTGTAAGAAGAAAGAGAAAGAGCAAATAATATGACTGTACTATGTATGCATTTCTCCATCATTGGGAGATAACTGGAAACTGGAGCAACCGAATACTTTTTTTCCCATTCATATTTGACAAAGACAAAGTGTACAGCAGTCTGCTATTTTTACTATTTTATTTATTCACCCTTTATTTGTCCTGACAGGTTATTGGGAACACGTTGCCTTTATAATAACAACCTGGCTAGCAATCTGAAACTCTCGGCGGTGATGAAATAGATGTAATTTGCCACATGCTGCGGCGGGGCCGGCTCGGTGAGAAACGTCTGACCCAATAAAGACAATCAGAATGAGCCAATCAGAGATTATGTAATACTGAGCTATGATGCCGGACAGCGGCCCGGACCATCCGGCTTTCCATT
This sequence comes from Sinocyclocheilus rhinocerous, assembly GCF_001515625.1. NCBI lineage: Eukaryota > Metazoa > Chordata > Actinopteri > Cypriniformes > Cyprinidae > Sinocyclocheilus > Sinocyclocheilus rhinocerous. The sequence goes on along the minus strand of NW_015627897.1, from coordinate 1,002,332 downwards.
ACAAGATACTTTCCATCTAAAGATGATCATATTACACCAAAGAACTTCATCTATTTTTAAAGCAAAATGTCCTGCTGGGATTTCAGCAGTCACAGGTACATTGCTTGAGCCTGATGCTCTTGCTACATTTGGGATTATTATTATTATGATTCCCAAACACTTTCCCCTGTCTGCCACAAACATCAATAAAATCACTGACGAATGTGCTAATTGACAAAGGTTTGTTTTTTGTTTTGTTTTTTTGACTGTGTCAACAATAACAGGTGGGACGAAAAAAATGCACCATGACTTCAATTACACAATTTGGATTAAAGCAATTTTAGTATCATTGAAATACTATTATAATTTTATTTTGAATTTATTTTTATATTTTTGAGTTTCCATTTTTATTGTGTTATGAACACTAGGACTCTTTTATTCTAGAAACTGAAAGATTAATGAGCAGATTAACTACACAGACCATGAAACTTTTAAATGCTCAAGTGCTTGACTAATAGCGTAGGGAAGAATCTAGTTCTGGCAAGTGCTTATCCAAGATGAGGATTAATAAATCATAATGAGCTGAAACAAGCTGTGGTACTAAGGAATATGTATTGCAAACTACATATGAATCTGTACAACAATTTATTTTGTGATTTTTTTATGTATATATATATATATATATATATATATATATATATTTATTAATTTTTCATTTCAGTTTTATTTGTAGTTATTTCAGTACAGTTAAACTAAATGAAAATAAGACCTGGCAACATCTTGAAAAATAAAATGTTGCATTTTTTATTTTATATCAGTCAACATTTATTTTATTTCATTTCAAGTAATGAATTATGGATTTAGTTTTAGTTAACTATAATAACCCTGATTAAAACACATTGTTGATGAAAAACGTGAATATGATTTGATGGAAAAAAAAAAACATGTTTTTAGAAGAAGAAAACTGTAAAAAGAGCAAATAATATAATTGTGTTGAGAATTTGCCCTGCAGATGTATGCAATATATAAGAAGATGAATCAGTTATATCCACAACATAAATGTAATGTTATAACTTATGTTTGCACAGACAATGAGGCAGGTGAACTTTCAGTTACTGTAAATGACAGTCAGAATGAATGTGTAATTTGCATTGAGAATGTCTCTAAATCAGGGACTCCCAAACTTTTTTGGAAATATACCATGTGATTTTAAGTTCATATTTTAATAATTTAACAACAGATTAGCATGTTCACAGACACGGTTCTCTGATGTCGATTAATGATCACATGACATGCAGGTAAACATAAAATATGTAGTCTTTTTTAATTTTTTTTTAATTTTGGTAGTTTTTATAAAGTTATTTATGTTAATTAGATTTTTATGATTTAATTATTACCTTATAAATTTAATTTCTTAATTAATTACTAGCTACTAAACGTGTAAAAATATATGCTATTTTAGAGAATTTTTATGAACCAAATGAATAAATAAATACAATAAATAGGAACAAAGTAAAAATGAATACCGCTCACAGCATGAATTGAATGCTAGCCTGCTCAAAAAAAGAAAAAGAAAAAGAAAAATACAGAAAAACATCTGACCTGAAATCACTTCCTCTCTTTCTCCTCTCTGAGCGAGACCCAGATACACAGATTCTCCCTGCTTGGTCTCAAAGATTAAGCAATGAATCCAAAACAAGCTAAAAACTACATCTTTTAAATTACGTTCAAACCATAACTCAACACAAAAGGCAAAGCAAGTACATATTAACTTGCTCTCAAAGTTTGGTCAAGGAACGCAGGCATCAACTCCTTCCATAAGCAAACAGTGTATTAACATTGCATTTACATGTATTCATTTAGCAGATGCTTTCATCCAATGCAACTTAAAACCAGGAATACAAGCAGCGATTAATTTTGAGGAGGCAATAACACAAGAAGTGCTAGCAATACAAAGTTTCAAACATTGTCCAGAATAGCACAAACTATGGGAGCGATTAAGAAATAGTGAAAGCATAGTCAGCAGGATGCAGTAAAGTGCTCTCATTATCAACTGTACTTTTCTCAACCAGTGTAGTCATGGGTTCAGCTCCCATGCGGGAAACATATGAACACCCGGAATCGAATAAACGTGTCTTCCAAACAGAGTATGCATGGAATATAGTGGACTGACAGCTATGTGAACGCAGCTATAGAGCAAAAGCACTGCTAGATTATGAGCTGGAGGCAACCTGCCAGCCCCTCTCTGCGTACAGGACCCCTGAAGAGGCCAGATGGGAGCCCTGCTGCGCCCCCCTGCAGTCACAACACGAACCGCCAATATTCCTGCACAGGAACAAGTCCAAACTCACACCTTGTGCTTTTCATAATCCAGGTTGAAAAATGTGCCTTAATGCCTTGAGATCCCAGTAAAATACCTTACAGATGAATCATACGCCATCTCAGTTCATTATTTTATCTTTTAAGTTCTTTATTGTCACTGTACATGTACAATGAAACTCTGGTGAAGCAACCTCCAGATGCCTACAAATCTATACACAAGTTTTATACACTAATGGCTATGCTATTATACATGCATAATACACATTATACACAGTTCACTATGTAACAGTACAATAAAGAAAAAAGAGGCATGCAAAGACAACAGATGTACATAAATGTTAAAATTATGTGCAGTGAAGTAGGAAGTGCCAAGTGCTGAGGTAGGTAACTTGCAGGGTTATTATTGTTAACAAACTATAACCACGAAAAAAAAAACATTTTCTTTACTTGAAATAAATGTTAAGTGTAATGTTTATCTATTATGCTGTTATTTATCATTGTACACCATATCACCATCAAAGGCTCTATTCATGGCAACCTCAAGAATAATAAGATTTAACAGTCTTAATTCACAAGGATTTAAAAAACAATAAGTGTAATACTGCTTTAAATTGTTGTTGTTTTTACCCAAAAAATAAATATCATACATTTTCCCCTGATTTACAGAAGAGAACTGCTAAAATGTCATTCAGTGTAACAATCCTGTCAGGCATATTTACAACAAAAATCAATTTATGACATATTAAAAGACTAATTACTTTCACCCCAAATAGTTGTAATTTTAATTTTTTTTAATTTGCCACTATCCTATATATTTTAATATGTACACGTCAGAATAAACATGTTGTTTGGATTTTTACATAAATATTGTGTTACACTGAATGACAATGTAACATTATTTCAACCAAATTTTGACATTTTATTCTCCAAAAACTTATTTGAAACCTTAAAAGTAGACACTTTACTTACATTTAATGTGCTTTCTATGGACATAAAATCACTTTTGTAAATTTCTTTTGATGCGGACATCTTAATGTCTTTGACCCACATACAGATGACAAATATATACAGTTCAATCCTTTAAATTGATATTTGATTTGAAAAAAATCTAATATTTTTTCCAGGATAATTAAAAAAAAAAAAAGCCCATTAATGTACTTTATTACATTAATGTTAACTGAAAAAAGTAGAAAAGTTAAACTAAACAAAAAAGAGAAATGCGGTCTTGGCAACTAGTTATAAAAATAAATACATAAATCTAATAAACCTTGCATTGATACATTTTGAATAAACTGTCAAAGTTGTATGAATTCAATTGATTCGATTTTTTTAAACAAAACTCAATCTAAAAAAATGACAAAGAATTTGGGAAATAATAAAACAGAAAATATGGGAAAAATAAAACAGATTTCATAGGGCCCTACTTTTCTCAGGAGAAGCAGGTCACTATATTGGCTCTTCACTGAAACTCATTGCTGGCAACATTAGTGACATTTAATATATGATTATTCTTCCTAGGGGGGTTTATCTTCCCAGTATAAGCATAAAAAAATTAATTCAGGAATAATTAATAACATTCACCCTATGGAAACCTACACACCTCTGCACTCTCCCTCCATCCAACTCACTTCATTATCCATCTGCAATATTTGCACTCATCCTCATGCAGTCTCCATTTATTCCCTGTGTGTTATCCACCAACAAGATAAAACGGACATTAGATTTAATGCTTCAGGGATCAGTCGCACTGATGTTTATTTGCAATACTTGTAAAGCTTTGCCTGTCTTTATACATAAGCAAAACCTGATACATATGATGCCGAATCCTCTCAGTTTCTCCACACGTGGCTCCTGTAGCAGGCGACTCGCTCGCTCGGCTGCTTTATTCATGCGCTTGTGACGTGCTTGTTTCAGAGCGGCCCGTTCGTTCAGACAGTGAGCTAATCAAACACAGCCCAGCGTCCCAGTGAGACTGACGGCCGGCCGGCTTTATCAGAGCGCTTCACCAGCATTTTGCTGCAAGGCTCCATAGTTTGCATGTGTTCAGTGAGGCCTGTAAGTGTTACCCTCCAGCTCCCCACACCTTTGGACAAATCCATTTCCAAGACCATTACTGGCTAAGGATTAAAAAAAAAGACATTCATTCATTATTTCTGACTTTCAACTATCAACTTTGTCTCAAACGTTTCTGTGAAATGAAAACAGAAATAAAAGCCGCCACAAATGAGACTGCACTTCACATACAGTAAGAATTCAGAGAAATGAAATGAATGAGTTCACACTCACAAATAGTCATTTCTAGCTGAATAATATTGTACAGCTGAGTTTACTGGGAATATGTTGTGTTTCTGCTGCTAGTGTTCACAATGCTTAACCAGACTTCCTCGATCAACATATTCACCAGAAATGATTCACCACTCATTAATTACCTCATATCAAGAAAAAACCAAATTATCCAAAACAGTTTGGCAATGTCTCAATAAATTTCAAATGATATTTCAGCAATATTCAAATATCAAATGAATATGAATTTTGCCTAATTCGCGCATACACAAAAATGTTAATAATATAAATGACTTTCATTTATTTGTAACTATTATTTTAATTGTATACTAATAATATATAGCATTTATAAAAAACAAATAAAATAAACACAATTACACAATAATGTAAAATAAATGAAAATATAAAATATTGAATGTATTGTTTGAATATAAAATGCAACATTCAAATAATAGAAATGTTACATTACTTGGTTTTATTTTATATTTTATATATTGTTTTAATTTATTCCATATTCAAATAACATAAAATAAATTAAAATAATATAATGTAAAATAATTAAATAAAAATAAATAAAATCAATTCTAATTTACAATATAAAATTAATTCAAAAATCACAGAATATTAAATGTATATTATCTGAATTTCAATAAAAATTAAATAAATCAAAATTATAATTTATTTTATATTCAAATAATATGTTTATATCTATATTACTTTATATTATTGCATAGTATTTTGTTTATAGTTTCATTACATTTTATTATAATTCATTATAATTTCAATTTATTCCATATTCAAATAATCTAAAATAAATTCAAATAATAAAATATAAAATAAACAAATAAATAAATTCTAATATCCAATCTAAAATTCAAATAATATAATATATAAAATGTACATTATTTGAAAAATAATTAATTATCTTATATATAATATAATTTTTTCATACATTATTTCATATTATTTAAACACTGAAATATTCTAAAATAAATTTGAATGAAGGAGCAAAACGAACGAATGACTTTGGCAAATCCAGTGATTAGTTCTTTCTCAGAAGTGCTCATTCTGTCAGCATGGTGCATTGTAAACACCACAAATAATAAAACCTGCGTGCTGTCAGTTGCATAAAGCCAGTCAATCAGAACCAATCATATCAGTCAGAGCCTACTATTTTTTTGGCCTGGACCTGGTTTGTTTGAAAGAGGGTGGGAAACATCACATCTTGAGAAGTAGAAGGAAGAGACTGGGATATATTTTGAGGAAAGGTAGAGAGAGATGAGTTAAAACAGACAGAGGCAGGATGGAAGATGAGATGAAAAGGCCTGAAGTTAAGACAGTAAGTGCTGTTGAGGATTGAGGAGGGTGGGAAGGTCAGCTGGGAGTGGAGGATGAAGAGGACGAGGGGATGAAAGAGAAAGAGAGCGAATTAAGAGCAGGAGGCATGTGGGTATAGGACACACTGGAGCGAGAGAAAGAGAGAACGAGAGTGATGGCAGCTCATGAAGGAGTATGACAGATGAGACACTGAGTACCACTTGAGTGACAGAATACAGAATGAGAATGAAGGAGGAATGAAGGATGGAGGAAATAAATTAGTGGGAAAAGAAAGCCTGATGTGTTTGGTCTGCCGTATGCCGGAAACACTCGCTTCTGTAGAATATAATGTGTGTTTGTGCATTTATATGCCCTACCGCAGTTTAGTCACCATGAGATGCTCATTAAGAGTGTTAATAGGCCTGTGAGGTATAACAGGATGGTAGAAACCATGCTAGATAATATACAGTATTTGTGCAGCTTTCAGTGGGCAGGATGCTAATAACATGTAAAAAGTCACTAAGAAACAGTGAAAATGCAACTAAGGACACATCTTAAGTCAGGATAATAAGAACCATTTCACAATTTTCAGAGCCTTTAAAACTACTCCGATATAAAATAAAATGTTTTAAAATAAAAAATAAAAAAAATAATAAAATGTAATACTGGTAAAACATTCACATAATATAGTGAAATATGTTGCATGCAAAAAATGAATTTTTTATTTAGACTTAGAAACATGCAGTAAAGCAAAAATACAACAAAGGACACGTCTTGGGTCAAAATAAGTACGAAAGAATTCACACTTTTAAGAGGCTTCAAAACTACTCAAATATCTCAAATGTGACCTCAAATGTGTCTTAAGTCACTGGGGTATATTTGTAGCAATAGCCAACAATACATTGTATGGGTCAAAATTATCGATTTTTCTTTTATGCCAAAAATCATTAGGATATTAAGATCATGTTCCATGAAGATATTTTGTAAATTTCCTACTGTATAATTATATTATATTATATTATATTATATTATATTATATTATAATTATGGTCAAGCATTTGTATCAGTGATTCTCAATTAGTTTTGCTTTAAAGGGATAGTTCACCCAAAAATGAAAATTCTGTCATTAATTACTCACCCTCATGTTGTTCCAAACCCGTAAGACCTCCGTTCATCTTCAGAACACAAATTAAGATATTTTTGATAGATTCTGAGAGCTCTTGACATCAGGGATTCAACCGTAATTTTACGAAGCTACGAGAATACTTTTTGTACTTAAAGAAAACAAAAATAACTACTTTATTCAACAATTCGTCTCCTCCGCGTCACCCTGGCACCATTTTGGAGAGTATCCACTGAATGTAAACCGTGTACACTGTTTTGTGTCAGCTGTGCTATGCGGATGTTTTCGTTCAAATCAAAGCGGAGAAAGTGGATACTCTCCAATAGGGCTGTCAAAATGACTGAAAAACTCAATTCGAATTTTCTACTTAAATATTATCAATTATTGATTTTTCTTTTATGCCAAAAATCATATATATATTAAGATCATGTTCCATGAAGATATTTTGTAAATTTCCTACTGTATATATCAAAACTTAACTTTTGATTAGTAATATGCATTGCTAATAACTTAATTTGGACAACTTTAAAGGCGATTTTCTCAACTATTTGATTTTTTTTTTTTGCATCCTCAGATTCCAGATATTTAAATAGTTGTATCTCGGCCAAACGTTGTTCTATCCTAACAAACCATACATCAATGGAAAGCTTATTTATTCCACTATCATATGATGTATAAATCTCAATTTCGAAAAATGGAAACTTATGACTTTTTTTCTAACAAACCATACATCAATGGAAAGCTTATTTATTCCACTATCATATGATGTATAAATCGATTTCGAAATTTCGAAAAATGGAAACTTATGACTTTTTTTGTGGTCCAGGGTCATAAATAAAAATACAAAACTGGAAAAACATCTAATACAACAGTGAAACATTTGTTTTTGTGTATTCAGAAAAATGAATTTTTATTTACTCTGAATATACTGCTGCTTAAAATGGCTGCCAGTTTTAATGAACGTATATTATATTATATTATATTATATTATATTATATTATATTATAATATATTATATTATATTATATTATATTATATTATATTATAATTATGGTCAAGCATTTGTATCAGTGATTCTCAATTAGTTTTGCTTTAAAGGGATAGTTCACCCAAAAATGAAAATTCTGTCATTAATTA
>NW_015627897.1:986822-992710 GCF_001515625.1 Sinocyclocheilus rhinocerous | reverse complement strand
CTGGATAGGCTAACAAAAGCATTCAAATGCAATCAAATGACACATACATTGCCATCGCATCTCATGCGCCACTGATAAGGCTGTCTGATGGCTGACGCAGACCTTAAATTCGAATGCAACGTTTTTGCATTCGAATGTGGATTTTTTTTTTACAATTCGACGAATATTCGAAATAAGAACTTTTTTTGACAGCCCTACTCTCCAAAATGGCGCTAGGGTGACGCGGAGGAGACGAATTGTTGAATAAAGTCGTTATTTTTTTTCTTTTGCGCTCAAAAAGTATTCTCGTAGCTTTGTAAAGTTACGTTTGAACCCCTGATGTCACATGGATTATTTTACCGATGTCCTTGCTATGTTTCTGGACTTTGATCGTGTAAGTATCGTTGCTGTCTATGGGAGGGTCAGAGAGCTCACGGGATGCATCAAAAATATCTTAATTTGTGTTCCGAAGATGAATGGAGGTCTTACGGGTTTGGAACTACATGAGGGTGAGTATTTAATGACAAAATTTTCATTTTTTGGGTGAACTATCCCTTTAAGACAACATTTTTTATCAAGTCAAACCTTCAAACCAACACAATACCAGAATCAGACAAAATAAACAAAAATGTCTTATAAATGTGTTATAAAAATACATATATAATATTATGAATATTATTCACCATAATACATAACTATATTTTTTATAAATAAAATAAAATTTAAATAATAAAAATTTAAACATTAAGTGTATATGATGATCAAGCATTCATATTTGTATTTGTTTAAAATATCATTGGTTCCCAATTAGATTTGCTTCAGGATTTTATATCAAGTCACAATCCAACATAATTCCAGAACCATACAAAATAAACAAAAATGTTTTATTATTTTTATAAAATATTATAAATAATACTAAGTTAGGAAAAATTTATTTTTGTGCAATTATCAAAAAAAAAAAAAATAAAAATTTTTGAAATCAAAATAATGGATAAATGTTGTGTTTGTGGTAAACAGCCACAGATCAGTAGCAGACTCCTGTGTGAAAGCTGCTTCTCCTCTCACAAGAGTCACCTAAGAGGGGAATTACCCCCATTTTCAAAAATGAAATTCAGGCCCTGAATAAAGGCCTAAAAATCCTGATTAGAGTATCACTATATATAGTTATAAATGATAAAAAGCAGATTAAAAGCAGATACTGCTTTCTGTTATCTGCCTTAAAAATCCTGATCGAAGCACCCCTATTTAAAACACTGTATGGGTTACACCTTGTATAATTTTTTTTTCATGTTTTTTTGAGGACAAGTGTATGGTCACACAACCATATCAATTTTGGAATCTGTCTAATGTCCAAAAGGAATGGGAACCTTTTTCTCCTCCCTTTTAATGTTGCATAAGCCTATTTTAAATATGCACGATTCTATAGTTTTTTATTAGTAGTATTTATTATGCATTTTATTATTTAAATCCAACATTGTTTTTTCCCGGCTGTCCCAATTCAGTCATAACGGACCAATTAGAACCATAGATTTATAACACACTTAGAAAATACTGTATAGCTCGGTAGCATCAACCTGCAGTATTATTACCGGAAAGCAATCAGTTATGACATTTCACCATCTTCACATAATAGCTAGTGGCTCAATAATAACAGATGAAGCGGGACGTTCTTGTCATTTGAGGAAATAACACCAGCAATGCTGTATCGGGAAAACCCGAGCCTGTCACAAGCAGTTTACGAGATGTCGTGATGATGCATTGCATGTTGAATTTGAGGACACATCATCCTTTGAACCGATTGGAATTGAATGAGACAGACTGGAACGTTTACAAATGCCATTTCACAGTCGACTCGAATGGCTGTTGAGAGGAAGACGCCGCTCGTTTATCACCGCCGCAGCTGAACATAACTCGAAACAAAACTCGAAGACTCGAAACAAAAGCTCGGAGAGTGACATAAAGACGGTTGTTAGCTGTTCGTAACATATCTGAAACGATCTCACCGATCATGGTGACTGCTGAAAAATCAGTGTTTTGAGAAACAGAACTGCCCTCCGGGGCTACTGGAACAGACTCGGGAGTTCGTTCTTGACTGCCCTCGGGGGCTGCTGAATTGCCCTCTGGGGCTACTGGAACAGACTCGGGAGTGGATTCTTGACTGCCCTCCGGGACTACTGGAACAGACTTGGGAGTTGGTTCTTGACTGCCCTCAGGGGCTGCTGAACTGCCCTCCAGGGATACTGGAACAGACTCGGGAGTTGGCTCGACTGCCCTCGGGGGCTGCTGAACTGCAAAATTTCAAAATATGTTGTATATATTCAATGTTATATATAAATAAAACAGCGCAATTCACCGTTAAACTCCCTAATGCTAAAGCTATGAACCTAATTTTCGTTCTATGAACAAACAAACGTATATTTTATGGTAAGCAGATCCTGATTATGCTACAGCATGGTAGCTGATCACGCCTCTCCTATTGTGTCTGCAGCACAAGCTTCTATTAGACTGAGCCATGTTGACGGTGAGACCAGCGAGTGCTCAGCCCACTGAAAATTACATATTATTATCATGATAAAGCGCCTGATATCATACCTCTGAATCTTGAAGAGGACATTTCTCTAGTCTCAGAAATGAATTATTGTAATAAACTCTCAAATCAACATCATTCTTCACCCGCCACACGGTGCGCCAATTATCATAACCGTTCGGCAAAACACACAGTGTGAAATGATAATAATAAACCATGTGGGCACGGATAATCACGTCTTTCTGTGATGTAAGAAACTCTCTGAACACTAAATTGCTTCTAAATTGGCCCAGATACCGCATGCGAAACAACAGACAGGTGAGTTAGCTTAGCATGACTAACAGCATGAATAAACGTGCAGGTATCAAAGGCTATAGAGTACAAATTCAGACGCAAATCAGAGCTGAACACAGGATCTAACAGAGAATGCTGTAGTAGCTCATTAGCTCTTTACTAAGACAATATTTTAATGCTACGCTAACCCTGTCTACAACTGGAGACAATGGTAATGATTTTAACACAAGTTCAAATCATTATATCAGTTTCTGAAAGGTAAAACTTCATATACAAATACTAGAGAAACCTGACTACAAGCAGTTAAACTTAATGTACAATATTAACAATAAGGGTCTGCTGCCTACATTGGAGACATCCTAACTGAAATGGATGTATATAATAACAAAACCAATCAAACCAAACCTAACCAATGTCTAACTTGCATTGGCCGAATTTATTCTTTTCTAGAATGGGAGTGGGATGTGATGAAATTATTCAGTACTGACCATATGGCCAGGCCATTCCTGTTCTGTTGCACCAACTGAACTCTAAATAAAAAAATAATAATAATAAAAACTTTGAAAAAAATGAATATGCAGACACTATTAATCATATCTTGATACATTATGTATGCAACAACAAGAGAATGAACAGAATTCTGAACGGAGTTGAAAATAGTTGACCATGCAGGCTAAATAGTTCTCATTTTTTAAAATATATTTTCATTTTCTGTAATATTATCAAACCATCTAATCACAGAATCATCTAATCCATTGAAAATACTTCCTAATGTATGTTCTTTTGTTTTCCCTCCAAAACTCGATCACTTCCTCGAGGATGATGTCATTAAGGAACTGTTTTATTCTTAAAGAGACAGTACGAAAGAATAACATGATGGAAAGCCAAATAAATAAAATTCTCAGAACATTTAACCCTTAAATGCATACCTCGGGTCTTTAGCGACCCGGGACATCATTCTCTACCCTCTCCCTCCTTCATTTTTTTAAGTTAGACATCAACTGGGGAAGTCGTGGCCTAATGGTTAGAGAGTCGGACTCGTAACCCAAAGGTTGCAGGTTCGAGGCTTGTACCGGCAGGAATTGAATGTACAGCGCTCTCTCCCACCTTCAATACCACGACTGAGGTGCCCTTGAGCAAGGCACCGAGCCCCCAACTGCTCCCTGGGCGCTGCAGCAAAAATGGCTGCCCACTGCTCCGGGTGTGTGTTCACGGTGTGTGTGTGTTCACTGCTGTGTGTGTGCACTTTGGATGGGTTAAATGCAGAGCACTAATTCCAAGTATGGGTCACCATACTTGGCCACATGTCATGTCACTTTCACCTTAACTTTCTTAGTATTCCTCAATCTATTAATTATAAACCATATAACAAGAAAAAAATGATGGTAAAATCATCTGCTCAAATTGAACCCTTTTAAGTTTCAAAAGGTAACGAAATATGCTTTATTTTATTCTTCTGTAATTGTTCTTAAAATATCAAGATAGTTTTTTGCCATTGCAGCAGTTAGAGATCCATCCGTGCTGGATATCTTGGTCCGGGTCGCTAAAGACCCGAATATGTAATAATGATTGGCGAAACATTCATGCATTTAAGGGTTAAATTAGAAAAATATTAAGAAGTGGATTATTAAACATTATGTAAAAATTATAGACTTGAATTCATAGAGAGAAATGTGTCAAGTTTGTCCAGACAAGCTAGCTTTACAAAGTATTGCATAAAAGTTAAAAACAAAAAAAAAAAGTAAATAAAGTCCAAAATTTGAAATAAGCCTGACAGATACCAATAGAAATATACATGTAATTCATGAAAAGCATATGTGTGTGCATATACATGTGTATATAAGACTGATAGAACATGCTGGAATGTCATATTGATTTCCAATGAAATAATACTCTGTTTGAAGCATTTCAATAAGTAAACATTAAGAAATGCCTGGAATATTTCTAAATAAATCAACAGTTTTTCAGTTATGCTGGGGGAAAAAGGCAAAAATGGCTTGAAAAATTGTGAGTTTCATATTTTATCCAGTGCATTAAAATATGATGAAGACATGAAAATGTACTGCATAGCAGGAATGGCCCATATAACACTAGGTTTCATGCATATATGATCATAAACAGGGTTGGGAGGGTTACTTTTAAAATGTATTCCGTTACAGTTACAAATTACTTCATTAAAAAAGTATTCAGTAAGTACCACAATATAAAAGTAATACAATCTGATTACTTTTGGATTACTTAAAGTTACATATGTAAATAAAGTCAAAAAAGCAATATCTAAGTACTTTTATTTAACTATGACTTTAAAATTAAAACTAATAAAAACTATAGTAAAAAAAAACTATTTGAAACTATTAAAAGTCATGTCTTGTTTCACCACCCAGCCCATATATATTTTTATATAAAAAGCTATCTAGTGGCTAGTATTACAGTTTTATTTTTATTATTATTTTTTTATTTCTTTAACATGTACAAGTAAAAATAAATATAGTTTATACACAACATTGAATTTTTTTACACCATATACATATTAGTCTATTTTAAAATAAGCCTACATGACGAAATGTATGTGAAATGCTATGATCTTTCTTTATTTCATTGACTGATCCGGGGTGTGGGGACTCTCGTGTTAATTTCTACATTTTCCAGCTCATTTTCCGCTAGAAAACTTACACACAACATGCAGCCATGCACACCATGGAATTTTAAATCACTAACAAACACTACATTTTAGCTAACATGATTATTTCCATGCTAGTCGTACCTGCAAATCTTCAAGTTGTTTGAATAGCCTTTGTTTTAACAAGAATCTTCATGCATAGCTTACTGTACACTATGTGAGTGACGTGACGTGACATGTGGCCAAGTATGGTGACCCATACTCGGAATTAGTGCTCTGCATTTATCCCATCCAAAGTGCACACACACAGCAGTGAACACACACACCGTGAACACACCCCCAGACAGGTGCTGCGGCGCCCGGGGAGCAGTTGGGGGTTCGGTGCCTTGCTCAAGGGCACCTCAGTCGTGGTATTGAAGGTGGGAGAGAGCGCTGTACATTCACTCCCCCCACCTACAACCCCTGCCG
>NW_015627897.1:977326-986588 GCF_001515625.1 Sinocyclocheilus rhinocerous | reverse complement strand
AAAAAGTGTATATTTTTTTTAATGTGATTGTTGGTACATTTTACCAGTTTTTACCATACTTTCAAAACAAAAATTAAAATAGGAAAAATATGCAATATGAAAATAATTGAAGACAAAATGTGTTTTACTGAGAAAAAACAAGATTTGGTTTTTAAAAAGCCTTTTTCCAAAAGGTACATCTGGAAAAAGGGGGGGTCGTCTTATAATCAGGGTCGTCTTATATTCGGGCCAATACGGTACTTTATGAAGTAGCGCTAAATATAGAGTTATTATGTCACAAAACTCATTTATTTAATTTTAAATGAAACATATGTAATCCTGATAGTATTCCCACTTTTTACAAAATGTAACTGTAATCTGAATACTTTGTTTTTTGATGTAACTGTAACGGATTACAGTTACTAGATTTTTGTATCCTGATTACATAACGCCGTTACAAGTGTTCCGTTACTCCCCAACCATGATCATAAAATCATAGAATTTTAGTCAAATCTACACCAAGATATTTTTAACCAAACTTTATCCAGACATAGCATAGCCTTTTAAACAAAGGGTGGATTACTCACCCTTTGCGATGGATGCATCATTTATTCATAGCTTATTTACATTTCTGCACAGAAACGTTGTGGTCCACTTTTATAAAGCGATATGGTTTGCAAATAAACAACAGGACAGTACAAACACTGTAAATGGTCTGCAGCTCTCAGCACATTGTTGTACACCAGAATTTAATAACGAGATACAAAACACCTGCTACCTACACAAGCCTCTTTGGTCCTCAGAATTATTTTAAATTGGAGGCAGTTCAGGACAGTTGCATTTTATGAGGCTTCACGTGACTGAAGATGCTTCAATTATGTTTCATTCAAATGTTATAAAATCATATGCTTGAGGATATGTATATTATCCTGAGTCATAAAATTAGCCCAATTATGAGCACATTAAAGCCTCACCTGGAGCTAAGCATCATTTCTTGGCATTTATCTAACTTCATTACCCTGGCTCTATTAGAACACAGTCTCAGGCAATGAAGCCCCTGAGCTAAGCGCACACACACAAAACAACAGAAAAGCCAACTTAAAAACTCGGAAACAAAAGATTAAGCTGGAAATTCCTAAATGAACGGGCAGCGTTTCAACTGGAGTTCATCCACACTTCCATTGATTTTCAGTTTGAAACTAAGGCCATGTGAGAAATCTTGTGCTGAAATACACAATGCTGATTCATTTGTGAAACAAGGAGAGCACAACTTACAATAGCAGAGATTTTTTGACCTAGCCCAAGTATTTGCACACACACACACACACACACACACACACACACACACAAAACTGAAAAAGTTGAAAAATGTAACTACTATATTACCGCCCAGCTCTTTATACAGTGGTGGCCAAAACTATTAGAACACTAGTATTTTCACCAGCTAAAAAAATGGTATTAAGTTAGTTATTTCAATCTTTTGTTGTAGTGTGTCACTAGGAAATATCAGCTTACATTTCCAAACATTCATTTTGCCATTAATTGTAATAATCCAGTGAGATCTTTGTTTGCACAACAGCCAGTGCTCCACACAGAGATCTGATCTGATCATCATCAGTCTGTCTGGAGTGACATGAAGGAACAGAACAAACTGACTCAATCCAGAAGAACTGTGCCAACGTCTCCAAGATGCTTCAAGAAACCTCCCTGCAAAGCTACTGAAAAACTATGCACAAGTGCACCGAGGGCAAAAGCTACTTTAAACACAAAGGATGGTCAAATGTTGATTTAATTTAGTTAATAGAAGTTAATTGATAAAGAAAAATGTTTTTTTACAGCATCCTCATTTTTCAGCATTTTTACACAAGTGCCTAAAAGTTATATACACAAACAAACTGAAACAGGGTTGTTCACCACAAGTAAGATCAGGAATAAAAAATAAAAAATGAAAAATAATAATGTTATAAGCATCTAGATGAAATAAACCAAAAACTAAGACTTACGTAAATATGTGCATATTATTTGCTGTACTGTATATACAAATGTAGAAATATAAAAGTGCACAGTAGGGCTCCAGCCGTAGTGTCGGCTCCACAGGCTGCTCTGCCATGGCCTCCCGAGTCCGCTGCTCCGCCTCCCGAGTCCCCTGCTCCGCCATGGCCTCCCGAGTCCCCTGCTCCGCCTTGGCCTCCCGAGTCCCCTGCTCCGCCATGGCGCCCTGAAGGGGTACTGCTCTGGAGGCCCACTGTCCTGTGTCTGTCTTGAGGGGCCTCCAGAGCGCCCCCCCCCTCCTCTCCCCTCCCCTCCCCTCCCCGTTGGATGTTATATGGCGTGAGGACACGCCTTCCGGAGGGGGGCGTTATGTCAGACTCTGTTCCATGTTTTATCTGTGTCTTGCTCCCCAGGTGTTTATGTTGATTTCATCCCAGGTGTTTCCCATGTGTTATTTCCAATGATCCCAGGTGTGTCTCCTTAGTCCCTCGTCTTCATGTGTTTAAAAGTCTGAGTCCTTTGAGTTAGTGTTGTCCGGTATTGTTTGTTTATGTCAACTCCCTTGTGCTATGTGTGATTCCCCGCGATTGAAATAAACTCCTTGGTTTGTACTCCTGGTTTCCTCGTTCCGTGCTCCTCACAGTAGCAACCCATGACAAAGACAAAGCAAACAAATTGGAAAGTGGCACAATAATAATTTTATCTTGATTATCTTGTTTTCATAATCATTAGAAGGCAAAATGGTAAAATGAAATTCGATTAATCACCCAGCTCCAGTGTACAGTGTGTAGACAGATAAAACACTGTTTTCTCTTAATAATAAGAGTGTGGCTTCTCTTGGGCAGTCAGCTGATCCACTCTGACTCCAGGGCTGGGACAGCCGTGCCGGAGGCCACTGTGGAGCAGCGCTGGCATTTGAATTCTCTCTGTGAATCACTGCTGAGCAATCACATACCCAAGAAAACATCCACAAACAACAGCCATTGAATCAGTGTCCATCCACTGAGAGATGCACTGGAGCTGTCATTCTCTAAAGGACAGAAGTGCTGACGACTAACCTCAGATACACGCTCTCATAAATGGGATACAAAAACACTATTGCACATGAACTTGAGTCTGATTTGGGTCAGAATTTTAAGGGTGTATGACTATGACTTAGCAAAAGCTGATACTCACTATAGAGACTTGATGATGATATAACTTTTGACAGTAACGTTTGACGTGACTTATTGACATGTGACAGTCTTATACACACTAAGGTTCAACCCTTATTTCGCAAGCAGATTTCTCACAAACTTTGAGTAATACATATTTTTTAAATAAGTCTCGTGTTCACCAAGGCTCCATTTATCTGATTAAAAAAGCAGTAAGAATGTGAAATAATATAGCCATTTTAAATAACTGTTTTCTATTTAAATACATGCAAAGCTGAAATTTTTGCATCACTTTTGTGGAATTTGTGATACAGTTTTCATTATTTTCCATGAATAGAAAGTTTTTTAAAAAGTGTTAAAAAATGCATTTATTATTAAAAATGTAAACGTTTTTTTATTTGATTGATTTAATGCATCCTTGCTGAATACAATTATTTTCTTTAAAAAACCCAAAACTTCTGAACAATAGTGTAGCCCAATTTTCCAAAAACACAGTTTGATTGAATTTTTAATCTTACTTATTTATCAGCAGCCATTTCTCCAGTCTTCAGTGTCACATGATTCTTCAGATATAAGAAACATTTGTTATATGTTGACAGTTGTGCTAACAGTTGTGCTGCTTAATATTTTTGTGGAATATTTGATCAATTTAATGCATCCTTGCTGAATACAATTATTAATTTCTATGAAAAAAAAATCTTACTGACCTCAAACTTTTGAACAACTGTGTAGCTCAATTATCCAAAACACAATTTGACTGACTATTTTCTCATTGGATGCAATACACAACACTAACAATACATATGTTGGTGTATCCACCCGTATGAATTGATCGCCACTGATCATGTGACCTCACAACTATTCAACCAGTCACGAGCGGACACGTACCAGTCAGCCAATCAGAAACCTGTGTTCTTTACCAGCACCTCGTTTGGCGTCTAGGGCTTACGAGTCATACGTTATCTGTCACTGCATGCCTCTAGGGAACTTATTCAGTTATGAGGGCCATTTTTAGCCTAAAATATCCTCACATTTCTCTCTCACTTTCTCATCCATACAAAATTAATGAATTAAAAAACACACACAGGCTTAATCATACTTTTCCCTTCACTCTTCTTCCATTTGCACCTCTGCCCCTGGCCAAAACACATCATCAAACGCACATGTAACACAACACACATGAACTCATACGCGGTAAACATACACAAACTCACTGGCAGGCACAAAGGAACACACTGTGTGCAGCAGATATAGGCTTATTATTCACAGCGGACTGCTTTCTGCCCGATTAGAAGGTCATTTCCACTTCTGTCAAACTTTCATACCTTCTCCAATAGTTCAATCAGTAATGCAATATCATTTTCTTTAGTATCCTTTCTATAATTTCCAGGCAAATAGCGTAACGCTTTTCCCCTCTAATCATTGCAAATTGCAAGATCCATATGCGTACCATAATGGCTCTGTTCCAAAGCTTCCTATGTAGGCAGCATTTTAAGTCATCATATTGATTATGCTGCCTTTTAAGATAGCTTCTTAAGGCCAAATTCAGAGACACCATTTATCCTTAATGCATAAGGCTTTCCCATAATGCACTGCCATGCTGAAAAAATCATCTAAATTGTATAATTTATTCAAAAATCACACACACAAATAAAATCCAATTAATTATATTACTCAGTATATGCACAAATTTTTCATGCTTATTAGAGTATCACATGCATAAAAACACATCTATAGAATGTTTCAAATCAGTCACTTATGAGCTCCATTTTAATAAAGGTGTTGTCTTAGAAGGCAGCATGTATGCAGCAGACATCTTACTAGATTTTGGAAACAGAGCCAGTACTCTGTGGTGACACATAACAGCAGCCAGAAATGATATGCCTTATATGGTGTAATCTGTAGAGTCCTTAAAAAGCCTCTTGCTAGATTCTGTGAATAATTCACTGATCTTCAATGAGCACCAGCATCCGCAGGCCTTTCACAGATCTCCGCCACATCCTCTCCAGTGTGCACATGTGGCTCAACATGCACCAGCAACCACACACACACACACACAATAAATGGGCTATGTTTGGAATAGCATACTAAAATACTCTACAGTATATAGGATCTTCACTAGGGCTAAGTGTTAATACATATTTCACAAATCGATTAAATTCCAATTCACAAGCTCTTGATTTGCTTCAATTATGATTTTGATTCGATATGAATTCATTTGGATATATCAGGTACAGTGCATGTACATTTTTCTTAAGGAAAACTATCTCTGAAGTAATGCTGAAAACTATACAAGAAACTTACTCACTTGGTAGGCTACATTACTATATTGAAAGTTCAGTTGCAAATTCAGTTGCTTTTAAGCTATTTTTAGATATACTGATCAACTGATCAAAAACATTGTACATAAACATTTAAATTGCCTGTAAGGCAGTTTTAGATAACATTTTAATGATATGTTTCTACTCCGTTTTCTTTTTGAAATATAAACATATAAATGGTGACTGTCCAAAAAGCTTGTTTTAAAGACAGATTTATTCAAACATACAATATAATATAAACGTAAAAATATAAAGAATACAGAGCCTATATTTAGCAAAATGCTGCTCTCTAGAGTTATTTTTCTTACGAGTTATTGATACTGAATAGCTTTCCTAAGGTAAATGTAACGTGTTACTCGCACATTGTTTGCAAGCCGTTTTATCGACATCTTTCTGCAGTTGAATGACCAATTAAGCGATTATACAAGACACAAAACATTTGATCACGTAGTACTTTTTCTTTCAACATACCTTCTGATGTTCATTCATGTATATTTCGTGTTAAAACTAGTAGCAGTAAAAAGCAGGAGAGATGATCGGTTATTTCCGTTCACTTGCAGAACAGCGGTCACATCACATTAAAGCATGCCAAAACGTTTTTTCTTGTATGAATTTAGTCATAAAATGGACAGAATCTGAAAGCTGAGACTTTGTTTCATTAAAGAAAGAAATGATGAGAGGTGCGTGACAAATAATGTTTTGTGAAGTTTTGTTCACGCATCAATACAAAAGATAATTTTTAGAATCTAAGAATTGATATCAGTTCATCAAAATACATATATATTCTAATCGATATTGTCAACCTAGCCCCAACGTTTACTGAAGACTTCGAAATTAAACGCTAGTTTGTATTTAAACAAGTGCAAATTAGATTAGAGACGTACTAGATGTAATGTCAGTGCATGGAAGTGAACAAGATTCGTTTACTGAAAGATTCGTTCACATCTAAAACTTCACTACAGACCTACAGAAGGAGCAGGCAGACATCCTAGACATCTTTTCTCTTTACTTCTACTCAAAACGAAGTAGTTTTTTAATTGTGCATTGTGAATGCTAGACAGAGAGAATAAATTCATTAGGCGGGAGGAGAGAGGCGTTGGGAGAAGGAAAGGTTGTTTTGGTGTCTCTGTAGACCACCCTGTTTTACAGTAGTGGCAAAGCAAACAGCAGACGATAAGCAGTGTGTTCCAGCAGTGAGCAGACTACTGATGAACCTCAGGGAACCGAAGGGGTCCACAACAGCAGCAGAGATTTTGTGTGTGTGTGTGTGTGTGTGTGCGTGCGTGCGTGTGTGCATGTTTGCTGCACTCATGGTGGGGAGTACCAAGTTGTTGTCTTTGGGTCTGTGTAGCCATTTCATGCAACATTTACTATTATGCTACATTGACAACCAATGTAATGTTATAGTACAAATCTATCTGGAATAAAATCACTTTTTAAATTAGTATTTATGTCTCGTTTTCCAAGAATAAAACATCTAAACATCTTTCAAACAGATACATTTATTGGAGAAATAAAATTCTGTACGTTTTATTATTATTCAAGTAAATTTTTTGTCCTATCGACAAATAGTTTTTGCCTGTTTTTTAAAAATTTAATTAAAAAAATTACAATTTAATTTAAAAATATATTCTATTATGACATGTATTCATATTTTTAAAGGGGTCATAGGATGCAAAATTTACTTTATATGTTGTTTGAACATAAATGCGTGTTGGAACTGTGTCAGAGCTGATTTTAACAGGGTGTTTTTTACACTACCAAAAAGGGTGTGTTTTTTACACTAACATTGAGAAATTTTAACCAAAGTATGTTATAGACTTTTCATTAAGACCCTAAAGAATCATATCAACTTGTGAAAAATGGGCATCCGATGACCCCTTTAAGCTATTTTAAGTAAGTAAATGTGTCAATTTAAAGAATCAACTGCAGGAAGAATTTACACAGGTAATGCATTCTGGGGAAAAGTTAATTTATTAAATAAATACTATGAAATATATCAAATACAAATAAAAATACAAATTTCCATACATCTATCTATGAGCCTCAGCAATCTCTTAGTAATGTCTTTGGGGTCGATAAGATTTTTAAAAAAAGAATTCTCTTATGTTCCTCGCAAGCTGCATTATTTGATATAAAAAATACAGAAAAACAGTAATATTCTTTTTCAATACATTTTAAAATGTAATTTATTCATGTGATGCAGAGCTGAATTTTCAGCATCATTTACTCGAGTCTTCAGTGTCACATGATCCCTCAGAAATCATTCTAATATGCTGAATTGCTGATTTACTCAAGAAACATTTATTATTATTATTATTATTATTATTATTATTAATGTAGAAAACAGTTGTGCTGCTTTGATGAATTATTTTGATTTATAAAAGTCTTTGTGGTCACTTTTGGTCAATTTAATGTGTCCTTTTTGAAAAAATGTATTCATTTTGTAAAAAAAAAAAAAACTGATCCCAAACTTTTGAACAGTAATGTATGTACTAATGGTTCCCTCATACTAATGGTTGAACACCATTAAAACCAATCTCAAGTCACACCCACAGGAAAGTAAGACCACAAAAGACATTCTCATGAATATCTCTAAATGTTTCTCCTAGACAGCAATTGTATTAAATGGAGAGGTAAGCAAGAAGAGATCAACAATTTCTCAAACATACTCAGGTTTCTAAGATACCAAAGTCTGTAATCAAAATTGAGCTCATTTCCGCATTTTCTGAGCTAAGCAATCAACATTAATTTTACAGCTCTGTACACTTTCTGATGTTCTCACAGCTATGAACCTCTACCTCTAAGCAATAACATTTTCATCTCTGCATTCATAACCTTTTTGGAGTTAAGACAGTCCTGAAGGCCATGAACGCTGTGGGTTTGACTGACTTGAAAGCACATTTGTTTTTCTATCACAATGGAACGAGCATTCCATATTGTTGGTGGGTGGGGAGAATTAGATTAGAGACGTACTAGATGTAATGTCAGTGCATGGAAGTGAACAAGATTCGTTTACTGAAAGATTCGTTCACATCTAAAACTTCACTACAGACCTACAGAAGGAGCAGGCAGACATCCTAGACATCTTTTCTCTTTACTTCTACTCAAAACGAAGTAGTTTTTTAATTGTGCATTGTGAATGCTAGACAGAGAGAATAAATTCATTAGGCGGGAGGAGAGAGGCGTTGGGAGAAGGAAAGGTTGTTTTGGTGTCTCTGTAGACCACCCTGTTTTACAGTAGTGGCAAAGCAAACAGCAGACGATAAGCAGTGTGTTCCAGCAGTGAGCAGACTACTGATGAACCTCAGGGAACCGAAGGGGTCCACAACAGCAGCAGAGATTTTGTGTGTGTGTGTGTGTGTGTGCGTGCGTGCGTGTGTGCATGTTTGCTGCACTCATGGTGGGGAGTACCAAGTTGTTGTCTTTGGGTCTGTGTAGCCATTTCATGCAACATTTACTATTATGCTACATTGACAACCAATGTAATGTTATAGTACAAATCTATCTGGAATAAAATCACTTTTTAAATTAGTATTTATGTCTCGTTTTCCAAGAATAAAACATCTAAACATCTTTCAAACAGATACATTTATTGGAGAAATAAAATTCTGTACGTTTTATTATTATTCAAGTAAATTTTTTGTCCTATCGACAAATAGTTTTTGCCTGTTTTTTAAAAATTTAATTAAAAAAATTACAATTTAATTTAAAAATATATTCTATTATGACATGTATTCATATTTTTAAAGGGGTCATAGGATGCAAAATTTACTTTATATGTTGTTTGAACATAAATGCGTGTTGGAACTGTGT
>NW_015627897.1:973239-977284 GCF_001515625.1 Sinocyclocheilus rhinocerous | reverse complement strand
GCAGAGGATTAACGTTACTTTAGTTTTTGAAAGGATCCCCGATCTGCCTAAATGCGTCTATGTTCACGCGAATCATTCGTGATCCAGCTTCATCTACAGAAGAAGTGAGTATAAGGGTTTTTTATTAATCTTTGCAAATCGCCTTTCCTAATATTTAATAGTTAGCAAGTTTTGCAGCTGAAGTTTACAAACTGCTCATCACCCCACGGAAGAGAGGGGCGGGGCCAGCAAAGCTCATTAGCATTTAAAGCAACATGGACTAAAACAGCTTGCTGAAAACAGAGCTGATTTTAACAGGGTGTTTTTTACACTACCAAAAAGGGTGTGTTTTTTACACTAACATTGAGAAATTTTAACCAAAGTATGTTATAGACTTTTCATTAAGACCCTAAAGAATCATATCAACTTGTGAAAAATGGGCATCCGATGACCCCTTTAAGCTATTTTAAGTAAGTAAATGTGTCAATTTAAAGAATCAACTGCAGGAAGAATTTACACAGGTAATGCATTCTGGGGAAAAGTTAATTTATTAAATAAATACTATGAAATATATCAAATACAAATAAAAATACAAATTTCCATACATCTATCTATGAGCCTCAGCAATCTCTTAGTAATGTCTTTGGGGTCGATAAGATTTTTAAAAAAAGAATTCTCTTATGTTCCTCGCAAGCTGCATTATTTGATATAAAAAATACAGAAAAACAGTAATATTCTTTTTCAATACATTTTAAAATGTAATTTATTCATGTGATGCAGAGCTGAATTTTCAGCATCATTTACTCGAGTCTTCAGTGTCACATGATCCCTCAGAAATCATTCTAATATGCTGAATTGCTGATTTACTCAAGAAACATTTATTATTATTATTATTATTATTATTATTATTAATGTAGAAAACAGTTGTGCTGCTTTGATGAATTATTTTGATTTATAAAAGTCTTTGTGGTCACTTTTGGTCAATTTAATGTGTCCTTTTTGAAAAAATGTATTCATTTTGTAAAAAAAAAAAAAACTGATCCCAAACTTTTGAACAGTAATGTATGTACTAATGGTTCCCTCATACTAATGGTTGAACACCATTAAAACCAATCTCAAGTCACACCCACAGGAAAGTAAGACCACAAAAGACATTCTCATGAATATCTCTAAATGTTTCTCCTATACAGCAATTGTATTAAATGGAGAGGTAAGCAAGAAGAGATCAACAATTTCTCAAACATACTCAGGTTTCTAAGATACCAAAGTCTGTAATCAAAATTGAGCTCATTTCCGCATTTTCTGAGCTAAGCAATCAACATTAATTTTACAGCTCTGTACACTTTCTGATGTTCTCACAGCTATGAACCTCTACCTCTAAGCAATAACATTTTCATCTCTGCATTCATAACCTTTTTGGAGTTAAGACAGTCCTGAAGGCCATGAACGCTGTGGGTTTGACTGACTTGAAAGCACATTTGTTTTTCTATCACAGTGGAACGAGCATTCCATATTGTTTTTATACAAAGCTAATGATATTTTATTTCTCCTAACTCTACACTTCATGCTCACAAGCCTGTCTGCATTTTTACATTTTCATTAAGACACTAATTAGTATGTTTATTATGAAGTTTCTCATGGGGACTGTTAAGTTGGTCCACACAATGTAGGCAAATTTATTATCTTTGTGCGGAAGAATATAGGCAAACCTGACCTACACATACACACACACACACACACACACAAACGCACACGCACAATCAGCCAATAATGAATTCAGGTAACATCAGTGAGTGATTGTTCATTTTTATAATTATACAATTAGATATTACTGTGTATGTGTGTGTGCAAGCATTTGTCTTGTTCTTTCACAGTCGGTGTTTGTATACCTTGCCAGCCTGTCTGAGAATAGATGTGTCTTACCATCCGTTTCTTGACAAGGGTGAGTGTGTGCATCTGTCTCTCAGTATATATATATATATATATAATATATATGTATGTGCGTGTGTGTGTGTGTGTACTGATCAGAGCTCCTGTCCACTGTACCAGCTTGTCACAGGAGCAGGTGACATGACCAAAATATCACAGTATGAATTTAATATCCCCACAATGACATGTAACAAAATCGTTTTTTTTTGTTGTTGTTTTTTGTTTTTTTAATTCAAGAAAATGGTTTACCTTATATATTGTTTTAACCATGGGGTAAATGCCTATTGTTGTATAATCCAGTGAAATAAATCATCTGTTCGGAGGTTTGGGGGTCAGTATGATTTTTTATTTTTTTTTGTAAAAAATAAAAATGTAATTTTTATTTAGCAAATACGCATTAAATTAATCAAAAGTGACAGTAAGAACAAATAAAATGTTACAAAAATGTTTAAATTTTGAATAAATGCTGTTCTTTTCAAGTTCTTGTAACTTCTTGTACCTATTCATCAAAAGATCCTACAATAAAAACCTATCATGTTTTCCACAACATATAAAGCAGCACAACATTGATATTAATTGGAAATATTTCTTCAGACCAGCATATTAGAATGATTTCTGAAGGATCATGTGACAGTAAAGACTGGAGTAATGATGCTGAAAATTCAGCTTTACATCACAGAAATAAATTACATTTCAAAATATTGTTTTTACTGTATTTTTGATCAAATAAATGCAGCTTTAGTGAGCATAAGAGGGTCTTTAAAAATATAAAAATTCTGCTGGCCCTTAAACTTTTGAACAGTAGTATAAATACTTTACAAAGGACAAGTACTTAATTAGATTTGAATTTGTGGTTTTATTTTTAATTTTAATGCAAACTAAAAGATTTTACCTAACAAGTTCAACACCCATTAAAAATGGCACCTATTGCTTTATTTTAAATGCATGTGTTGATATGTATTTCCATGAGCTGCATTCTGAATCCTCCATGTGTCAATGCCATTTGTCATTTTCCGCTATCTGTGCAAAATGTACAAAGTGCCCATAATTTCAAGCTGCCCGAACTGTGCTACTGACCTCTACTCGGATGCTTTCTCCTTTTCTCTCTTGCTCTCACTCCTCCTGCCTGGTTTTCAGATAAGCGTTCGCTTGACCGGGTTAATTTCCATTCAGAGGATTTTACACATACTTTGAAGCCCATAGCTGGAATACTTACAAACGTTACAGACATCGGAATGGATTACATTTAAAGGAATAATTTCCCCCAAAATAACATTTCTGTCTTCATTTAAATCACCCTCACGTCGCTTCAAACTTGTATGACTTGCTTTCTTCTGGGGAGCACAAAGGCTTCTTGAACAATGAAAACATATAGTGAAAACATAGGAGCTGTCAGTCTCTAAAAAGCAGCAGAAAAGTAGTACATATTATCCAAATCTTTTTTTCTCATTTCCATGTATGCATCCCAATTGTTAAACTACTGTTCAAATTCTTTGGGCAAGATTTGTTTTAAAGAAATTAATAGTTTTATTCTGCAAGGACACATTCAATTGATCACAATGAATACATAAAATACATTTATAATGTTACATCTTATTTCTATTTACTAGAAAAAAAACATTCTATATTTATTTATTTATCTATTTATTTGTTTTTTTCTGCTTTCATTCTTTTTTTCCATTTTGGAGCTTGACAGTCCACCTTATGCTTTCACTGTATGGAAAAATAGCAGCAGTGACTTTTTTTAAACATCTACTTTTTTGTTCCATGAAAGTATACCATACGGTTTTGGACAACGGAATTATTTTATTATTTTTGGGCAAACTATTACTTTAAAGGTGATGGGCCCTATCATACAACTGGCGCAAAGCGGTGCCAGGCACGACACCAGTGCTTTTTGCTAGTTTCAGCTCGACGCAGTTATTATTTTCACGTCCTGCCGCATGTTGTTTAAATAGCAAATGCATTTGTGCCCATTTGTGTGCCCATGGTCCGAAAACGAGGTGTGTTCAGGCGCATTGTTGGCTCGTTGCTAACTTGCTATTTTGAGGCAACTGAAATAGACTGCGCCATTGACCAACTAAAACCAGGTCTAAAGTCAATGGCGCAGTAATTTTTTTGTTATTAAAAAAAAAAA
>NW_015627897.1:940964-973221 GCF_001515625.1 Sinocyclocheilus rhinocerous | reverse complement strand
GAGCGTGTTAGTAATATGCGCCTATAGGCGGGTCCACAACACGCGTGCACTCTGCTTATTACACACACAGGCAGCAGCACACAAAATGCCAAATATTAAAAATTAAAGGATTACAATGTAAAAGATTATTATTGTGCAGTCTACATAAATATAAAAATGCCTACGTCCTAATGGATAATCATTGCATGTATCAGAATTAAGCTACCTATTTGCTCACGCATGAGCAGCTCCGTTTCCTCTCAGAGACGCTTCATTCTTTGCGCTTGCCGTGTAAATAGTGAATCCACCATGGCGCGAGCGCAACTGGCTCTTAAAGGGAATGGGAGATGAGACTCTGATTGGTTTATTGCCCAAAACACACACATTACTCGTTAAGAAAATAGGGACAACCCTTTTAGACCATGCGCCGGGCGCGCCAACCTTTTTCCCCGTCGTTAAACTAGCAAAAGTGGATTCGGACACGCCCTGAGTGCACCTGCGCCTTGCGCTTTAGACCATGCGCTTAGATTGTTAAAATAGGGCCCGATGTGTTTTTTTGATGTTGAAATGTTTTTCTTATAACAACAAGTAAACCATTTGTAGGTTAATTCCCATAAAAAGTTTGATCATTGTGGCTAACTAAACATTGCATCCCAACCAGCACAACAGCAAAACTGGCTCAACCAATAGCATTCATTTGGGGGCGGAGCCATCAGTTAGTCAGACCAATGAAAAATGTGGGGAGCATAAGGGAGAAGTGTGTAATATCTGTGCAGATTTCCTTAAGACAAGCACATGTGAATTGTCTTAATTGATGTTAGCACAGTCTGTAAAGATAAATCTTCTGCACTCAAAGCCACTTGTGTTTGTTCTTGTTTGTTCATGTCAGAATCTTATCAAATATTTACTGCTACTCACATTACAAATGACACCAGAAACTGACAGATATTACAGAATTCTGACACTGAATTCACTGGGTGACAGTACAGCCTCATTTCTCTCCAAGACAGATGCTCGGCAATTCAGCGGTCCTCCCGCCATCTCACATGGTGCCTCGAAACATCATCAATCCCAGAGTCCCACTTCTTGAATTTCCCTCATTCCCTCCAAAATTCTTCATATGAAGACAAAATGCCACTCATATGGCTTAAAGCTTTGAACAATAATTTTCTCTTTTTCAATTCCATTCATCACTATTTTTGTTTCTCTCCAATATTCCTATGTGATCTCTCCTTTTATTTGACCCCAAGTTTCAACCATCAAGATTTCTAATAATTGTGTCATTAGACTAGTATTGCAATTAAATTCTTTCTCAAGATTGAGCAATTATGAGAACTTAAGGCAGATGTTACAACAGCAAAAATGTCATTATCTCTGTTTGATTCATTTCTAATAATGAATTGATTCAAAACTCTTATGTCACCACTCAAACATGCTCACAGTTCAAGTGTCTGTCAAGTGTCAAGTAGACATTTTTCATGTTATTGTAAAAACTATATATATATATATAAAGACATATTGCTGTTTATGTTATTGTAATTTACTGAGTTCGAAACTGTGTTCAAACACATGCCTTGATTATTTTTTATAGATTTTTTTTTTTACTGTTTTAGATTTTACCATTCTGGTAATAATGGCTGCTGAAAAACAAAATAATCAGTCAATATTTATCGGTTTCAAAGCAAATACATAAAATTAAGATCATACACATAATTATTAATGGGTATTTGCTAAAACAAGCATTATTATTACTTATTAAGCCTGAACGTCATCACATAACCTATTGTGCTACATTTCTGCTATGAACATGAATGATGCATAGAATCCACTTACAAAAACTACAACGGGCGAAAAACGTGAACACCCTTAAGAACCCAAACAAACAGCCCTCACATTTGCTTCAGGATATGACCTTGCTCCTGTCCTCCAATATGAATGGTCTCTTTTTCCATAACGCCTTTCTCTATGCTATCATTACTCATCCATGGTCTCCCTGACACAGTAATGGTGATTTTTATTTTCACCATAAAAACTCGAAATAAACATAGACAAAAGGACGACGACAGACGTGCTTGCTTAGAAGATAAAGAGATCAACAAAGCAGAGGGAAACTGGGCTGTGCCGACGCACAGAAATGTATCCCAGACTCCCAGTGTGACTGAACTGATCTAGAGACTGTTACGTAATAAGACCAACACACACACACACAGATGCACACACTCAGCCTGAGATCTCTCTCTATTTCTCATCCTCTTCATCCTGGGATCCAGAGGCCCAGATCTTGGATAATGAATGAGCTGAATGTAGTGAACTGCATCTGACCACTGTGTCCTTTGGAGAACAACAAATGGATTGGTATGGGAAGAAGGTTGACAATGTCAAAGTTTATTCTAAAAGTGGTTGTGCCCTGAAAGGGTGATTCACCAAATATAACTGGACAGGAGTCACACTCTGTTTTTGAGGAAATAACTATACACAAAACCAGGAATTTCCTACATTTTTTATTAGTCGAACTCCTTTGACCTAAAATATTTACTTGAAGTACACCTGAGATTTGCAGTTAATATTTCAATAATTTAACAATGTATTCTTATGTTCACAATTCTCTGATGTCGGTTAATGGTCACATGACATGCAGATAATGTTGTTATTGTTAACTAAAACTAAAATTCTTAAAATCATTTTCAGTGATTAAAAAGCTGAAATAAAATATAAATATTAGATGGAAAACTTTGAAATGCTGCCTTGGCAACTAAATGAAATAGGCTAAATATTTTTTTAAAATATAAATATATTTAAGAAAACAAAAGCAAAAAAATAGCAAATACAACGGTCTTCATTGATCTAAATATATCTGAAATATAGGCACAGATGACACAGTTTTACTCCGCTATTATTGAGTCGGTTCTGTGCTCTTCTATAACTGTATATAATACTTTTGGAAAATAACAAAGAAATAAAATTACTTAAACTAAAAGTAAAATTTAAAAAATATATAAAAATAAAAAGTTAATTTAAAGAAAAATAATAAATTCCATTTAAATAATACTAAAATATATTAAACTACAATGTAATGTAAATAAAACTACATTTATCTATGTAATAGTAAAATATGATCACTGCAGAGAGTTCATGAGTTGATGAAAAGCTAATCAATAATTTAATCATAAAAAAGTAAAAATGTTCAAATTAAACAATCAAAATAAAACTCTTACTAAAAAGTACGAAATATGACCATTAACCAATGTCAGAGAACCATGAACATGTAAATATTAACTCAAAATCTCTAGAAGTACTTCAAATAAACATTTTAGGTCAAAGAGGTTTGGCTAAAACAACATTTTGGTCTATAAGATCTACTTATTCTTACGATGCTTTTGGGGAAAGCAGCCCTATATCAGTGTATAGCTACATCTTTCCACTCAAAAGTTAGGATAAACAAGGAAAAATGATGTGTATAACAATGCTGCACTAAACGTGTAATGCAGGGACATCTCTAGTTGTTAGTCTGAAATGTAATTGGGTTAAATATTGCACTTTTCTCACAGTCATCGCAAGTAGCATTAAAGGATAAAAATATGTTTGCGACAGCCATTACTCACAGCACCTGACGAATCGCTGCTATTGTCTCCATCTCCAGCTCCCTCCCTCTCTCTCTCCGTCTGTCTGGTTGTACCTCACGTCACTCTCATTTGTCAGTATAGCTGCTACTCGAGCTGTTCGCTTCTCGTTCGTTCCGTCTCTGAATGAAATATTAATAGGACCTTTGACAACAGGACTGGAAACAGCCATTAACACGCAATTACCCAGAGACGTGATGTGTACAAACTACAAGGTCAACCTGCGTCGGTGTTTTTCTTCCCGTCTCTGGCGCTCGTCTGTCGTCTTTGTCTTTCAGCCTCTGACCTTTAGACTGTCAGGTTTATCTCAAGCACTGCACTCACTGCATGATGACCGTAACAACTGCACCTTAAACCACAGCGATGTCTGTAGATTTATAGCGGTGGTGAGGGCTGGAGGAAGGTTTCGCGATAACATCTTTACGATATGTTACTTAGGAGGTCTGTCAGTCACCTTGTAAGTGGACAAAGATGAGACAACACCGGGGCCCAATCCAGCCCCGTTCCGCTGAAGAAAAAGCAGTTTTTTACTAAAAAAGAAAGCCAAGAAGTGGCTGTGAAAGCAGAATAATGTCCTAATCACATGGTTTTCAAACCTGTCCGGCTATATTTATGTTAAACACAAGTGAATGGCATAAAACTAGATTGCTCCAATTATAACCAACAAACTTTCTACAATGAAAGCGGATGATCTGGCATGTCACGCATTCAGGTGAGAGACACCCTGTTTTTATTTCTGTCATGCTTCTCTTGTCACTTTCATTTCTGTCTGAAATAAAATTATTTTATTTACAATCACTATGTAATTAAATAACATCTGACTGTTGCTTCAAATAATGACATATTGTATACTTCACAATGGCATAAAGATGCTGAATTTAATTATTTACACTATACTGGATGGGTCTTTTCAAACCTAGGATTATGACCCATACATAAAAGACCGACATAGGCTCGTTCCTCCTGTTATTAAAAAAAAAAAAAGCTGACGTCGGTATTGGACATCAAATTAATGCTGACATTATATGTTGAATTGACATTGAATTTTGATCACCCAATGTCGCAACTGAAATGTAACCAAATATCAACGTCTTATGACGTTGTGTGCCTGCTGGGTTACAAGTAATATTTAGAAAACACAATATGGGCATGAACACAAAATCTTGAAATGAACAAAGCTGAAAAATGACACTATTGTCTCCTGTAGAGCTGCCTTTAAAGACATATTTGATGAACTTTGCAATATAGATACTGTTATTTTCCTGTTTATTACCGTAAAGCTGCTTTGAAACAGTTCATTTTAAGTTTTTAGACATTTTTGTGTTTTTGCCATTTTTACGTTTTTTTTTATATGTCTATATAGATTTTAAGTAGTAGATTTTAGCTTAAGCTTGTTTAGTTTAGTAATTATTAGTAATTACTGTAAACTTACATTAAACAAAGATGAGAAATGTTGCCTTGCAAACTAGCTAAAATAAAAAGGTTTATATTTTTTTATTTTTATATATAAAAATTTAGATTTTATTTAGTTTATAGTATATTTTAGTTTATATTTTCAGTTTATTGTATTTGAAATAATAAAAAAAAATTTAATTAGTTAACAATAATAACCCTGCTCTAAAACAATCTGTATTGTATAAAGTGCTATATAAAAAAACGTGGCTTGACTTGACTTTTAATCATCCAAAACTTTTCCCCATTTCTTTCATTGTATGTGCCTCATTGCAACCTCCATTTTTGATTATTTAAAAGAAAACGAGGACAAATCAGCATTTTTTTTTTTTTGTGTTAATGCTTTCGATTGAGTTTGTATTGAACCTAGAATATGCTTTAAGTCAGTAAAGCCATCGTTCACTTTTCAGAGTCAATGGTTGGAAACACAAGCCGGTTCTCAAACGGGTCTGGTGATTAGTTTGGCCGAGCGGATCATTTCGGTGCAAAAGCAGAAACAGAGCTCTCACATTCATTCAGTTTCATTAAACGCCAATATTTTGAAGAAATTGAAAAATTCTGAAATTCATACAGGAAGCATCTAAATGCAGAAGCATCATCTGATCCCTCACTGGCCATCAGCGATCATCGACGCGAGCTAAAAGCATTACAAACTCACAATGTCACTCCAATCTGAGTGGAAGTGATTGGCGAGCCTCCAAATGCACCTGTAAATCCGTTGCATCTGTCCACGGTCTCCCTGCTCCGTCCAGAGGTGTCCTTCGCCAAACCCTCCACCATTCACTTTGCGGCCGCCACTTGACCTTCTCGCCGAGTTTGTCTTATCACGCCGCTGCTACAACATCAGAACATGCCAGGAATGCCAATGACATTAAGATCCTATCCAGGAAACGACCCCACATCCAGGATCGACTCCACAATATGTCAAAGCTCTTCTGCTATCAGAGCTCTGAAACAACTGTTGTTATCGTCTGCAAACTTCAAACACTGTGTGCTTGGGTTGAGAGTACATGAAAGGGTTTCTAAAAAGTAGATACAGAGCAATATCAGAGTTTCTGTGGTGAATTAGAGGCGAGGCAGACGCTTCGTCACGTGTGAGGACGTCTAACGCGGAGACACACAAGATGGCTTATGGGGTGTGAAATTATCTGATGTGATTGAAATCTTGCCTCTGTCAAAGATTAACCCTTGTCAGTGTCTCACATATACGTTCTTATCGCTCATCGCAAAGCGGCAATGCAAAACCACCGCTGGGCAGGTCTCTGTGAGAAGTATCCTTGAGCTGTCAGTTTGATCTCCAGCTGTCCTTAAAGGAACAGTTCACCCAAAAATGAAAATTTGCCTGAACTTTACTCTCACGCCATCCAAGATGTAGATGAGTTTGTTTCTTCATCAGAACAGATTTGAAGAAATTTAACATTAAATCATTTGCTCACCAGTGGATCCTCTGCAGTGAATGGGTGCCGTCAGAATGAGAGTCCAAACAGCTGATAAAAACAAATCCAGCTGATAAAAAGTAATCCATACCACTCCAGTCCATCAATTAATGTCTTGTGAAGTGAAAAGCTGCAAGTTTGTAACAAACACATCCATCATTAAGAAGTTTTCTGGCCAAAATACAAATCAATAATCCATAATAACACTTTGCCTCCAGTGAAAATGTCCATCCCCTGTTGTTCTCTCTTTTCAAAATCCTCCCACATATTAGTTTAGAACTGTTTGTACTTGTAAATGGTGCTTGATCTGTGCCTATTTCTCTCCTGATTAACGATTTTTTCACTGGAGAAAGCAATATTATGAATAGAGGACTTGTATTTTACCTGGAAGCAACAGTTTGAAGATAAAACGTGTTAATGATGGATTTGTTTCTTACAAACATACAGCTTTTCTCTTCGCTAGACATTCATTGTTGGACTGGAGTCGTGTGAATTACTTGTGGATTACTGTGATGTTTTCATCAGCTGTTTGGACTCTCATTCTGACGGCACCCATTCACTGCAGAGGATCCACTGGTGAGCAAGTTATGTAATGCTACATTTCTCCAAATCTCTTCATTTTTGGATGAACTATTCCTTTAAATCTTTCATTATGGTCATAAGACTACCAGTCCAGTTCACCTAGTCAGTGTTTTCAAAGCCAAATATCAGTATTTCTCGCTTTAGATGTGACTATTTTCACTTTTAAAAGCATTAGAGTCCATGTCTGTGTTTTGTAGAGAAATGCTTCTCTGCTCAGCTGACTGGGCTAAGCATTTCTTCAACTGGATATTCCCAAATCCGTGCTTACAAAATATGCTTTTGTCTAGTACAGCATGAAATCTCTGGCAATACGTTCAGCTTGAGATTCCCAGCTGAATTCACATTAAGACGAACTAAAGCTGATTACATCCACAATGTGCTTTTATCAGCTGTTTGAGCTCTCATTCTGACGGCACCCATTCACTGCAGAGGATCCACTGGTGAGCAAGTTATGTAATGCTACATTTCTCCAAATCTCTTCATTTTTGGATGAACTATTCCTTTAAATCTTTCATTATGGTCATAAGACTACCAGTCCAGTTCACCTAGTCAGTGTTTTCAAAGCCAAATATCAGTATTTCTCGCTTTAGATGTGACTATTTTCACTTTTAAAAGCATTAGAGTCCATGTCTGTGTTTTGTAGAGAAATGCTTCTCTGCTCAGCTGACTGGGCTAAGCATTTCTTCAACTGGATATTCCCAAATCCGTGCTTACAAAATATGCTTTTGTCTAGTACAGCATGAAATCTCTGGCAATACGTTCAGCTTGAGATTCCCAGCTGAATTCACATTAAGACGAACTAAAGCTGATTACATCCACAATGCTAATAAAACTTCTCATACAAATTTGCATGCCTTACAAAAAATGACCACGGTAGTGCAAACTGTTACTACACTTATTTGTACTACGATGTGGAAACGTGATATTATCCACCCAAAAAATTTAAATTAATTAATTAATAACAGAATGCAAACAACTACTCATATAAAAAATTACAATTATAAATTACAATTTGCAACATCATTCTAGGTTGTATGTCCCTGATTAGTGCCTCTTGCTTAAAAGACATACAAAGTTGCATGTCAAGACAAAAACACTGCTGCTGCTGCTGTTACAGGCAAACACGTTTGAATTTAAAATGTCCATTTGAAATCTTTTGTCAAGCATGTCTAGTGGTCTAAAGATCTCCTGACTCAATTATGGTGAAGACTGAAGAAAATTTGCAGGAGGATTATTATTGAAATCACATCTGTCAGCTTTACAGTAATATTCAGTACAGCTCTTATGCTTGTGTCCATTATAATGGAAAAATCCCGTGTAAGACATGTAACTGTAATATGATACGACTTCACCTCACATTAAACCTGTCAAACTATTATTATACTACACTTATGCCATATGTTTCTGAATTGTGCCACAGTTTCAAATGAATATTTGTGACATTGCATCCACTGATTCCATTTAGTTATTCTTCAGGATTTGGGTGGTACAAAATGGCAAGATCCATAAAAATTGGACACGGGGTCACTGAAAGAACCATGTTGAATGTATGATTCGTTTACGAATCAGACATCACTATGCAGCCCATTTGAGCAGTTCATTGAAAATAATTGACTCCAAATAGTGATTTATTCACAAATCAAGCATAGCTAACTTTGATTCTAAGCAGCCAGCAGAAAATATGGGACACTCACAACATGATTAATGAAATACTGTCTAGAATAATGTTTCTTAGGTACAATATATACAGTAAATGCTCTCATCAGACAAGAAATAAACCAGTCAAATTTGATTAAATTGGCTTGGTAAATGGGTTGACTGGCAATGACCACAGGAGCCATGAACTGCGGGAACAACGACAGTAGAAAGAATCTATGGTGTTGAGGTGGAAACAACAGTTACCATGGTAAGAAAAACCAAGGCTACAGTTTTCAATGCAGAAACCATTTCTCACAGTAAGTTTAAGTCAATTGCTGTAGCCCCATATCTTGTAGAAACAGCTTTTTTCCCATGGGCTTCATATTGTATGTGTTCAGAAGGCTTTTCAGCAAAATTAAACTGTAAAACAGCAAAAAATGCAAAGGATAGTACACAAAAGTGGCCAACAGAAATATAATTTTTCCTCAAATTCCATCACAAAGAGCTAACAACTTAACTACGATCTACATTACACGGTCATTGCCGGTCAACCCATTTACCAAGCCAATTTCATCAAATTTTACTGATTTATTTCTTGTCTGATGAGAGCGATTACTGTATATTGTACCTAAGAAAAAATATTCTAGACCGTATTTC
This sequence comes from Sinocyclocheilus rhinocerous, assembly GCF_001515625.1. NCBI lineage: Eukaryota > Metazoa > Chordata > Actinopteri > Cypriniformes > Cyprinidae > Sinocyclocheilus > Sinocyclocheilus rhinocerous. The sequence continues at coordinate 963,857 of NW_015627897.1, read as the reverse complement.
ATAAATCATGTTGTGAGTGTCATTTTCAGCTGGCTGCTTAGAATCAAAGCTAGAGATGCATGATTTGTGAATGAATCACTGTTTTGAGTCGATTCTTTTCAATTAATGTACAAATACATTGAACTTCACAACATCTCTGCATGTTTACTGGTCGAACATTATGTGTCTTACTCAAACTTTTTTATAAGCTTTAAATATCCTGGAAGATACAGACATTTGAGAGTCAGAAGGGAGAGACAGAAAATAAAATATATGAAGAAAATATTTCAAGATACGCTGACCTTGTAAATCTTGCAGCATACATTATTTTCATGGGAGATTAAAAACTATTAAACTGTAAATAGCAATCGATATTTTGCATACAGCACTGATGTGTACTGCTATTGTAAAAACCCACAAGAAATTCCCAAGGGTACTCAAGACGAATTAGCCTTCCGGGTTGGTCTACAAATTGACGTCATATGGCCATAAATTAAGGTTTTTTAAGCTCCTGACATTCAAGGGTTAAAGTAAAGGCTTTTATTTAATTTATTTCCGCACTGGCACCTAGCATCAGAAATTACTGCTTAATTATTAATTGACGTCTTGCAAAAACACGACTGTTTTTCTGCCACAGTGTCTCTTGCAAATAAATCAAATGTCAGGACTCTGTCTGTGCACACACATCACAACTGACCATCGTAATTTTACCACCTGACAAATCTCGTGGCGCGCAACAGGAGGGGGCAGAGGCCAACGCATGTCCGTTTCCCGTCGTCCTCATAATGACCATCCTCACTTCTCTCACTATTGCATATGAAAAGTGTGCTTTTGATACATGTGTGTCAGATGCAATCGATAAGACGAACAATAAACGCACGCGCAGACACCCTATCATGACTATGTGATGAGAGATGATGACCTTGCGCGTGCATAGATGACAACTCCCTCAAAGGCACCGGGGTAAATGCTTTTACCTTCGCAGTACGCAACACAACAGGTGCTGTGAATGTGTGAAAACGCGAACGAACGCTTATAGAGAAACCTGGCTGCACCTGTTTGCGCGTTCGGCGAGTGACAGTTTGCAGTTGAGGACAAATTGAAGCCAAATCCAGTCGAAATGACACGGTACTGACCCGTACGCGAGCGGTACCGGGTGCCGCCACAACGTCTGCCGTTCAAGGGCGGGCGTTCTCGCTGAAAACAAACGAGAGGAATCCACCAAAGTAGCTCACCTTTTCCGTCCTCGTTCTCCCGATTCAGGTGCATGGCTGTTCGCCTTTGGCACGCCAACAAACGCTTGTTTCTTCTCTCAAGTCCCCTCCAAGAAAAAGTCGAATCCAAAATGCGCTCTCGAGCTTCCAATGGGCGAGTGACCATGGAGCACCGCTCCCTGCTTATTTCTTTCTTTCACTCACTTGGTTTTTCTTTCCCTGTCCCCTCATTCGGCTGATGTCGGGAGATGGCAGTGAGAGGGTTTGAAGGGAGGGATGAGGGTGAGGAGTGGTGAGCTGTGTGTCCGTGTCACCGCCAGCTGATGGCACATCTCAGTTTATGTGGGTGAAGTCGCGTAAAACGGGACGCGTTTTGGTCAGTCACCGAGAGCGCGGTTAAAACAGCTCTGCAGGCTGCAGCTCTCGGGTTTATTGAAGCATTATATCTTGAAAATGTCACAAAAGAAACTATTTAAGCCCGAGCCATTTAAATGTCAGATGTCACGGGGTCAAGATAAAACGAGCCAATGAATATGGACCGCAAAATCATAATTGTAAGTACATTTTTTTTTTTAATCATAAAGGTAAGTAAATGCACTTATTTTAATATGGCATCAAAATAAATGTTAAAATGTTTGTGTATGTGCATATATTTGGATACTGTATTCATGCAATATAAAGACCACATGTGCAATCTTGAATTTTCAAGAAAATCGTCAAATTGTATAGATTCTTTAAGTGTTCCATTTTAGCTGATAAAATGGAACAGCAAATAAAAGTTTTACCATCCAGCATCTGTAGCCCTGCCCACTTTAGCAAACTCGTCATTGGCCTCTGCATTAGCCAGCATGATTAGCCCTGCCCACTTTAGCAAACTCAGACCAATCAAATCAATTGATACATGTCAAGCATTAGTAATATGGTCGCGTCGCTTCCGGGTCGTATGCTGCGTTAAATAGAGCTGTTTTACTCAAGATACCTTCAAAGGAGATACCGAAGAGTATCATAACCGATCTTTATCACAGGCCCTATTGTGTGAAGATTGCTTTTAGTTAAAAGTTAGTTATTGCTTTTAGTTAGTTTCTTCTCACTATCACTTTGATATTAAAATTGCTAATTAAAACTAGCTAGGTTATCTTAAAAATCCATAGATAATGCCATTAGTTCATAGTGCTGTTAATAATTTCTCTGACAAGTGGATGCCTGTTTTCTGGTTTGGTCAGGTGACATTCGACATATAGGCCTACTGTTTCCCACTGGCAAATGTTTCCAAGAGTTTGCGATAATACACTACAGTGATGACGTATTTTTGTAGGCCAAACCAGAATTTCGGATCACCCTGGTTCCCTCGACAAAAACAGGATTTTTCCATTGGCTTTTGGATTATTGAAGAAAATAAGCTCGGTGACTGATAAATGTTTATGATTCTTGCATGTTTTGTTCACCAGGATAATCTTCACAAATTAACAACACGGCATTCCTGGATTTTGAAGATTCAATACAAACAGATGTAAAAAGCTATAATCAAACTACACCACAGATGCATATGGCCTCAATGTCACCACCATTAAGCTTCTGACAACTCTTTCAGCCTTATTAAAAAAAATAGAAAAATCCCTGAAATTATTAGTTAGAATAGTTTGCAAGAGCATGATTATAAACACAATATCATTGTCAAAAAACACTGACAATGTAACCAGAAGAGTTAAGCGCTAACTCGTTTCTGGGCCTACAAAATACATAATTCCTGCAGCAGTCCAAGAACTCCAACCTTTGAACATTTGTGTCTATGTTTTGTCTTTTGCACTTGCTTGCTTTCTCGTAATCTCTCATTTGCTGCACGTGTGTTGCCTCTATATTTTTAACATATTTGAGGAAGATGATGAAGAACTTCTTGGCTTTAGTTGGTGGTGTGTGTTCTTGTGGAATGCAAGTGTGTTGTAAGAATACATTCCTGGTCATACTACGTATATGTTGTACATGTATCTTTTACCCATATATTCTTTAAACTGTGACTTGACATTTATGCATTTGGCAGATGCTTTTATCCAAAGTGGCTTACATTGTATAGTTCCCTCAGAATCAGGCCCATAACCCTGATGCTGCCAGGCTCATGTTTGTTAGCTATGTTGTATTTTCCAATCTATCTGCCAGGTCAGTCGCTGTTTTGTATTCATTCCTGATGTATCTCTCTTTTTATATTTCAAGTTTGCAGCTGAACCACATTTATGCTGCTTTTAAGGGGGGTTTATAAAAATCGTTCATGCATAGTTGTAGCCTTGATCTAAGACACTTGGACTCTTTTTATATTTGTCCATTTTATCACACTTTAAGGGAGTAGTTCACCCAAAAATGAACATTTGTTGAAAACATACTCAGCCTCAGGCCACCCAAAATGTAGATGAGTTTGTTTCTTCAGAACAACAGATTTGGAGAAATTTAGCATTACACCTACTCACCGATGGATCCTCTGCAGTGAATGGGTGCCGTCAGAATGAGAGTCCAAACAGCTGATAAAAACATCACAATAATTCAATATTTTACATCACAATTTCTCTCCTAATTCAAACGAAATAACTTTTTCATTGGACAAAGCAATATTATGTATAGAGGACTTGTGTTTTAGCCAGAAGCAACTGTTTAAAGTTAAAACATCTTAATGATGGAGTTGTTTCTTACAAACACGCAGATTTTCGCTTCACAAGACACTTATTGATGGACTGGAGTGGTGTGGATTACCTGTAGATTATCATGATGTTTTTATCAACTGTTTGGTCTCTCATTCTGACGGCACCCATTCACTGCAGAGAATCCATTGGTGAGCAAGTTCAATAAATATTAGCATTTATTAATATAAATCAGAATTAACCATTCTGAATTAATGGTTACAAGCCAAATAATATAGTTCATATGCATCTACAGATTTGAGTTTATCTGCATTTTGTAGCACAGTTTGTAGTGGTTTGACAGTATAGCGGCAGTTTTATGATGCCAATATTAAGTGACATTTGAAACCTTACCTAGAAAGCTTATCAATTTGGTCTTCACTGCATGTAATTAGCCAGTGTTTTGCCATTCCTGCTGATTTTCGCAAGCTATTTAGCATCTCTACTTGATGTTGGATGATTGACAGCTGATTGTGCTAATTATACCTTCTGATGCGCTGATGACAGCATTACCTGCACCCCACAGAGTTCCATCATACTCGGCGTGTTCTCTAAACATTCAGAAATGTCTGCTTTTATGAAGTCAGACTCATCTGGGATCACACTACATCGTGTGTCTCCTGAGACGATCTGTTTTCCCAGCTGGTGGAACAGCACAACAATCCAATTGACTCTCAGCTCACGGCTGCAGGTTCAGATCCTCCAATGAAACCCAGTGATACTGACGCCCCCTAGAGGACCTTCACTAGAGTTGCTTTAGAATTCTAATGGAGAGGAAACAACAGCCTGTCAAGCAGCTGCCATGCTGCAGCTTCAGTCTGAGTGTTTTTGTATGAAGGTAATGCCTAAAGAAATGTTTCAGACTGGCTTCCAAAACAGCATAACATTGTGTCTAATGGTCTAGACAAAACTCAAGTAAGATTTAGATATACCAAGCCACATATTTAATGATTACAATGATTATTTTTGCAGTAAAAATGGAATCATGCCTTAAAAAATGTAAAAAGTGCATTATGCAGGGTGTGAATCAGTGTTATTTTTGTTAGATACTGTTACGGTTGTAATTAAATTTTTATATATATTTTTTATTACATATGTTCAATTTGTATTTTTTTTATTTATTTGTTTATTTATTTTTGTTTTAAAATGTCTATATAGTTTTTATTAATTTCATGCCTTAAAAAAATATTTATGCTGGGTGTGAATCGATTATTTTACTCTCATTAAGGTACTATTACAGTTTTTATTAATATTTTAAATTAACATTTATATTTTCCATAGTCATTTTAAATTTTAAAATGTTAGTAAATTTGTTGTTTTTGCATTATGCCTGTCTTTTATTAATTGTTTGCCTTAAAAATGTAAAAAGGACATTTATGCAAGGTGTGAATCTGTATTCTAGTATACTTTTTATTGATATTTTGAATTAGTGTTTGTATTTGTTATCATTTTGTTATTTTTGTCATTTTTAAGAGTTTTTTTTTACTTTTTTTTTTTTTTTTACTAATTTTACAAATTTCATGCTTAAAAAATTAAAAAGGGTGTAATATTGTCATGTTTTGTCATTTTTATAATTCTTTTAAATATTTCTATATAGTTTATATTACTTTTATTTTAGTTTTAGATTTACTTATTTTTGTACATCAAGTTAAACTAAATGCAAATGAGAAATGTTGCCTTGGCATCTAGCTGATATAAAAAAAATATCTATATTTCGTTTCAGTGAACTTCAAATTCAATTAAAATGAATTTTTTTTGAAGGTTAAGACAATTTGCGTTCTGTAAGATGGACCTCAACAGACTGCACTCCTAAAATGATGTAAAAATCCTTCAAAACCCAGCTAAAAATCATTTTATAATTAGCACATTTCTTTTACTGTATAAATTAATTTAATTCTTTCAACCACTGCATCGTCAGATGCCATTTCTATTCTTTCTATCAGCTGCCAAACTGTATGCACAGGATTGTGGGAGATCACAGATGCAGCGATGCTGCTTTGAAAAACCGGCCAGTGAAGGCAGAATGATAAACACTGGACTCAGACGTGCCTTACAGCCCTCCTACCTGCGAAGGCAGCATTTTTCTGGTTTCAGACAGTATGTCTAGATCAGAAGAAACAAAATGTAATCATTTATGTGGAGTCTGAGATTCTTGTGCAAAAACACAGACTCAATGAGAAGAATGTTGACTATCCTTTTAGGTCAAGTTTTAGTAATTGTTCTGTTTTTTTTTGTTTTTTTCTTGATTATTTTTCTAAATTTTAATTTGTACATTTTGTAAACTTTAGTCATTTTGTCATGTTTTTGTCTTTTATTATTATTATTATTTTTAATATTTTTAATTAGTTTTCATTTTTATATTTTCCATTCTAGTTTAAGTTTTAGTCATTTTGTCATGTTTTTTTATTAGTTTTTTTTTTTTTTTAAAGGACATTTATGCTTGGTGTAAATCAGTGTTATTTTAGTATAACTGAGATACTATCAGAGCTTTTATTAATATTTTGAATTATTTTTTATTTTTATATTTTTCATTTTAGTTCAAGTTTTAGAAATTGTGTAGATGTGTGTGTCATTTTTATTAGTTATTGTTTATTTTAAATGTCTATATACTTTTTATTAATTTCATGCTTTAAAAAATTAAAAAGGACATTTATGGTGGGTATGAATCAGTGTTATTTTAGTGAGTTTTTTTTTTTTTTAGTATAATTAAGATATCATAGTTTTTTATAATATTTTGAATGAGATTTTATTTTTATTTTCCATTTTCATTTTAGTTCACGTTTTAGTAATTTTGTGTGTTTTTGTCATTTTTATTAGTTTCTGTTTATTTTGGTTTCAGACAGTCTGTCTAGACCAGAGATACCAAAATGAAATAATTTATGTGGAGTCTGAGATTCACTGACTCAATAAGAGCAATGTTGAACGTCCTTGAAAGGCCTTGAGAACCTCTGTGTCCTTGTGAATAATGCATTTATCCCCCTACCCTAGTAAAAGCATATGCATTTCATAAAGTACAACTGCAACCTGAAAACCACCATGAGTTTGTTATTACTTCATAGATATTAGGTAGAGTAAACTCTACAGCATTCTATTACTTAATGCATTTCGAAGGACAGAAAGTTGCTTGATTTATGTGATCTTCTGACTTTGGCTGCAAAGTATTGTTTTTGCATAAAGAATGTTGAAAAGGGAAAACAGACTGAGGGCATCGGGCATCAGTCAGCCTTTCATTGTGTGTGTCTGCCAAACTGTATGCACAGGATTGTGGGAGATCACAGATGCAGCGATGCTGCTTTGAAAAACCGGCCAGTGAAGGCAGAATGATAAACACTGGACTCAGACGTGCCTTACAGCCCTCCTACCTGCGAAGGCAGCATTTTTCTGGTTTCAGACAGTATGTCTAGATCAGAAGAAACAAAATGTAATCATTTATGTGGAGTCTGAGATTCTTGTGCAAAAACACAGACTCAATGAGAAGAATGTTGACTATCCTTTTAGGTCAAGTTTTAGTAATTGTTCTGTTTTTTTTTGTTTTTTTCTTGATTATTTTTCTAAATTTTAATTTGTACATTTTGTAAACTTTAGTCATTTTGTCATGTTTTTGTCTTTTATTATTATTATTATTTTTAATATTTTTAATTAGTTTTCATTTTTATATTTTCCATTCTAGTTTAAGTTTTAGTCATTTTGTCATGTTTTTTTATTAGTTTTTTTTTTTTTTTAAAGGACATTTATGCTTGGTGTAAATCAGTGTTATTTTAGTATAACTGAGATACTATCAGAGCTTTTATTAATATTTTGAATTATTTTTTATTTTTATATTTTTCATTTTAGTTCAAGTTTTAGAAATTGTGTAGATGTGTGTGTCATTTTTATTAGTTATTGTTTATTTTAAATGTCTATATACTTTTTATTAATTTCATGCTTTAAAAAATTAAAAAGGACATTTATGGTGGGTATGAATCAGTGTTATTTTAGTGAGTTTTTTTTTTTTTTAGTATAATTAAGATATCATAGTTTTTTATAATATTTTGAATGAGATTTTATTTTTATTTTCCATTTTCATTTTAGTTCACGTTTTAGTAATTTTGTGTGTTTTTGTCATTTTTATTAGTTTCTGTTTATTTTGGTTTCAGACAGTCTGTCTAGACCAGAGATACCAAAATGAAATAATTTATGTGGAGTCTGAGATTCACTGACTCAATAAGAGCAATGTTGAACGTCCTTGAAAGGCCTTGAGAACCTCTGTGTCCTTGTGAATAATGCATTTATCCCCCTACCCTAGTAAAAGCATATGCATTTCATAAAGTACAACTGCAACCTGAAAACCACCATGAGTTTGTTATTACTTCATAGATATTAGGTAGAGTAAACTCTACAGCATTCTATTACTTAATGCATTTCGAAGGACAGAAAGTTGCTTGATTTATGTGATCTTCTGACTTTGGCTGCAAAGTATTGTTTTTGCATAAAGAAGGTTGAAAAGGAAAACAGACTGAGGGCATCGGGCATCAGTCGGCCTCTCATTATGTGTGTGTGTGTGTGTCTGCTGGGGGCTTAACCTTGACTTAGAGTAGCCAAACACCTAAGTGAGAGATAGGACCTGATATGCTGGCTTCTTGTCATTGCGGGCTCATTGATATCACACGATCGCTCCTTCATCAGAGTCTCTCTCTCTCTCTCTCTCTCTCAATTCATATTGCTTTATTGGCATGACATACTTACATATTGCCAAAGCATTGTACATAGCAGAATAAAAACAAACAAAACTAAATACATATAATATACATCCATAAACAAACAAAACAGAAATACATGTAAAATACATCCATATATACATTTATATAAACATTGATGGTACTACTAATGCAGATGTGTTCACTCTTTAATTCTTAGTTTGTGGCATTTATAAATATGATGTGCTACCAAAGAGGAAGTAGGTCCTTCACCAAGTACTATTCTTAATTTGTCTTTTTCATGGAGTGACTGGAACTCAGGAATGTTCTGCTGTATTTGACTGTACAGTGAGTCTCTTAAAGGATGTGTATTTGTCACAGTGAAGGAGGAAATGTTCCTCCGTCTCAACTGATCCTGATCTACATTCATTACAGAATCGCTCTTCTTTAGGTAACCACATCTTTTTATGTCGTCCTCTCTCTATGGCCAGCTGGTGGTCACTCAGTCTGTACTTGGTCAGTAAATGTCTGTGTGTTATATTCCTGACTGAGACCAGATAGTCAGCCAGACTGTACTCTCTGTTGAGTTTCAGATAACATTGGAGACGACTTTGGTCTTTGATTTGTTCTTTCCAGTGCTGTATGTATGTCTCCTTCTCTTCATTAATTTCTTTTATTCTTCCATAATGTTTTTCAGGGTTGGTGCTCTCTATGGCCAGCTGGTGGTCACTCAGTCTGTACTTGGTCAGTAAATGTCTGTGTGTTATATTCCTGACTGAGACCAGATAGTCAGCCAGACTGTACTCTCTGTTGAGTTTCAGATAACATTGGAGACGACTTTGGTCTTTGGTTTGTTCTTTCCAATGCTGTATGTATGTCTCCTTCTCTTCATTCATAATTTCTTTGATTCTTCCATGTTTTTCAGGGTTGGTGATATCGAGTGCTTTGTTAGTCAGATCTGACACCATTACACAGAGATGACTTTTTTGAGCACTCCTTTTTTGTGTTTTTAGTGCTTTAAAATGAAGAGAATCTTCCGAACTAGAGTTTAAGTGGATCCAGAACTTTAGAACTCTTTTTTTAATGATTAGATTCAGGGGGAGCCGGCCTAACTCGGCTCTGCAGGCGTTATTAGGTGTGTTTCTGTGCACATGAAGGATGCTTCTGCAGAACTCTACATGCAGAGCTTCTAAAGGGTGCTTGTGCCAGTCCTTATGACTGTAGTTACTCGCTGGGCCCCAGATCTCGCTTCCATACAGGGCAATAGGCAGTATGACACTATCCAAAATCTTTGTCCAAATTCTGATGGGGATGTTTATTTTAAATAATTTCATTCGTATGGCTTGCAGTGCCCTGCGGGCTTTTGTAAGTAATGTTTTAATTGCCAATTTGACATTTCCAGTGGGAGTTAAAACCAGACCAAGATAATTATATTGTAACGCATGTTGAAGTGTGGTGTTGTTTAAAGTAAATATATGTTTATGTTCTAGATTTCTGGGTTTTTTCTGAAATATCATAATCTTAGTTTTTGGGATGTTGACGTCTAAGGCCCAATCATGGCGGTATTTAGTTAAAATGTGTATAGAGCTTCTCAAAATAATCTTTCCAAATTTGACCATCTTGTATAGCTAGTTCTTGTGGCTTTGTATTGTTTAGACTGTTCCACATGCTCCAGAACTGACCCTGATCAATTGTGTTTTCCATCTTCTGAAGTGTGTTGTTATAATAATCCAATTTCTTCTGTCTCAGTGTGTTTTTGTAATGTTTCAGAAGTTCTGAGTGCTTTAAGCGTAATTCTGAGTTGACTGGATCTTTGTGTTTTTGATTTGAAATGAATCGTAGCTCTTGTCTTATTGTATTACAGTCGTGGTCAAACCACTTTTCAGAAAGTTTTTGTTTAGCTCTATTTTTGTGTTTATATGTGGTAGTTTCATTTAAATTAGCCTTTTTTGCTATATTTTCAAAAACGTCATTAATATGTTTAGTTGCTAAATTTATTCCTTTCCAATTATTATCATATGTTGAATTGTTAAACAGTGTTATGGAATTGACTATTTCATTTGACTTCAATACTTTAATATATGTTTCAGCAGCACTACGAGTCCATCTATATGGTGTTTTGAGTTTATGTAGATGAATTGGCTTTTTATGAATTTCCCTTGATTTGCTGTTTTCCCCTTTAATGAGAAGATTGATCTGGCTGTGATCAGACAGGGGTGACTGAGCTTTGACGGTAAATGCACTGAAATGGGAAAGGCTTATATTTGATTTGGCATAATCTACAACACTGTTCAGCTTTGACGGTAAATGCACTGAAATGGGAAGGGCTTATATTTGATTTGGCATAATCTACAACACTGTTCCCGAGATTTGAGCTATAGGTAAATTGTCCGCAGGAATCTCCTTTGATTCTACCAAGCATGGATTCCTATTGGAATGGCTGGATTTTGCATGCATGGATTCCTATTGGAACAGCTGGATTTTGCATGCATGAATTTCTATTGGAACGACTGGATTTCACATGCATGGATTCCTATTGGAACGTCTGGATTTCGCATGCATGGATTCCTATTGGACGGCTGAATTTTGCATGTATGGATTCCTATTGGAACGACTGGATTTCACATGCATGAATTTCTATTGGAACGACTGGATTTCACATGCATGGATTCCTATTGGAACGTCTGGATTTAGAATGCATGGATTCCTATAGGAATGACTGGATTTCACATTCATGGATTCCTATTGGAACAGCTGGATTTTGCATGCATGGATTCCTATAGGAATGACTGGATTCCACATCCATGGATTCCTATTGGAAATACTAGGTATTGCTTGCATGGATTCTTATTGGAACAGCTGGAATTAGCACACATGGCTTCATACTGGAACGGCTTGATTTCGTATGTATGGATTCCCATTGGAATGACTAGGTTTTGCATGCATGGATTCCTATTGGAACGACTTGATTTCCCATGTATGGATTCCTATAGGAATGACTGGATTTCACATGCATTTATTCCTATTGGAACAGCTGGATTTGCATGCACAGATTCCTATTGGAACGACTGGATTTAGAACGCATGGATTCCTGTAGGAATGACTGGATTTCACATGCATGGATTCCTATAGGAATGACTGGATTTCACATGCATGGATTCCTATTGGAATGACTGGATTTCGCATGTGAACCTTCACAACATAACGGTAAATGAGACTGCACTTACAAGCTCTACTTTTAAAAAATGCATCTCTCATATGAACCCCTTTGTGAAGATTTAATCCCCCAGCTCCTCTATTGCATCTCGGTTACAAAGTGACTTCACTGGCTGCACATAAAAAGATCTGGCTTCATTATGAGCAGAAATCAGAGGAGAATGTAGACGGCAGACAGATATTCCCCAAGGTGCAGGCAAAGACATGAATGCAGTTATTAGAGCTGTCCATGCATTGCATGTATACTCCGCTACTCTGTGTGTTCTTCCTGCGAATTTGCAATCAGCGCCTCGAGCTCGGCCATTTCACGACTATGATATCAAGATGAAATGGATCTCCCAGAATAAGTTTGCGCTGCTGCTCTTATGCTATGAGACGAAATATACTCCCAATGCACAAAACATACAAAAATCAATAACAGCGGCCACCAGGGAGATAGAAAATTTTTCAGAGATGAGGCCAGAGAGGTATGATTAGAGCAGAGAGGAGATGACAGAGATTAGAATGAAATAGAGAGATGGCCGGGCCACTATAGTGCACAGATGAAAATAGCAACCGGTGGAGAGTTCAAAACATCTCTTTGGACAGTACGATGTGAAAGCTATTAAAAGCCTGCCATGGAAGGGAGCTCTGTGGTCCGAATACTAAATGTGATCTAAAGCCCCTGCAGATACAATCACATATCCAGCAATCAATGCATTTCTCCTGCCACCTTGATTTGCTTGAGTGGTTAGCAGCATGTCTGCCCACAATCCCTTCTGTTCGCTCGTTGTACATGTGCTTGCAAGGCAGAAATGTATTAACATTCCTCACACTGAAAATTATTTTCTGACTTTCTGTGTTTTTCTCTTCTCTGTTTTTGCAGTATATCTAAACATTCTTAAATCAAGACATCTTTACTTGAGAGGCAAACTGACATAAGAAGTCTTGTTTTCTGAAAAATTAAGAGAGTTTATGCTTGAAACAATAAAAAATATCTGCCAATGGGGTTAGAAAAAGAAACTCTTGTTTTAGGCGTAAATTTGCTTAATTCTGATACACTGTTCAGAAAAACAAGACTGAGTATCTTAAGTAATTTTGCTTCTCAAGTAAATATGTCTTGATTTAAGAATGTTTTGATATTTGGACTGGAAAACAGGACAAAAATACTGAGTAAGTAATTGATTTTTGCATTGCAGATATTCTGCTCAGGGTTCTGTTCTAAACCTCTAACCTTAAGCAACAAGTTCTGCAGTTAACTCAGTCTGTAACATACAGACTTCATTTAAAATGTGTTTTGAAGACAGACTTAGCTGTACATAGTTTACATAAATCACAAAGGATTATGTTTTAATGCACAGACACAAGCTCAAAGAAAGCATCCCTTTTGGTTCTGATAAGACCAAGGTAAATATAATTCAATAAAACACAGCACTGAGGAAACCAGCAGTGCTTGATTTCAGTAAGCTTAAAAGTAAAACACTTTGTAATTAATCTCATAATCTCATATCTCATAATCTCATAAAGTCTCCAGTGTCACATGATCTTTCAGAAATCATTCTAATATGCTGATTTGCTGCTCAAGAAACATTTCTGATTATTATCAGTGTTTTATTATTAACAATTGTGCTGCTTAATATTTTTGTGGAAACGGTGATACATATTTGTTCAGGATTCTTTGATGAATAGAAAGTCCAAAAGCAATTATTTGAAATAGAAATCTTTTGTAACATTATACATGTCTTTACTGTGATGACTTTTTATCAATTCAATGCATCCTTGCTAAAAAAAATCGAACAAATTGTCTTCAGTTAAAATATTGTTTTTTGGTGCATGACACAATTTCAATTAACTAAATCTGTGTAATTTAGCAATAATTATCTGTTGATTTTAGCTTTAGCATGGAACCAAGTGTGGCCTACAAACAACAACTAAAAAAGGAAACATCGGCTCTGCTCCAAAACCCAGTGCTCACTAGCTTTTGGAACAGAGCTATTGTCGTCCTGTACTGATAGATGAAGCTGATGACGAAACCGGTCCTCAAAGCTGATCTGAAACTTCTGCAGTCCAAATACAAGCCACTGTTCCAAGATCAGCGCCTTCATCTACAGTACAGATTCAGCGTTTTTGTCCAGGCAGGAGACTGAGAACAAATTCCCCGACTCCCAGGAAGTACACCACCTGTGCGATGCCGAACAGCGGCGCGATGACCAGTGCGCGACAGTACGAGCCTTTCAGGAACGCAGAGGGGCCCTCGTGACAAAGAATCTTACTGATGATGAGATGTTCAGAGGACAAAAATAAGAAACAATGTTATGGAAATACTTTGATAAATGAGTATGCAAGAATAATTTTACCTGATGCAATCTTTCACTCCGCTGTAAGTGTCCTCATGACATCCACGGGCCAAAGACTGAAGCCTGGTCTTTACCACTGCAGCACAAACACACACATTCAAACCATTAGTCTGCATTCACAAAATACTGTCCCCCCTTATTCATACTGGTGGCGCTGTAATAATACTGATGATATGATATCATGTTTGCTGATTTTATTATGGTTCTTTTAGGGGGAAAAAAGGAAACTACTACTATTAATACCACACTTGCCAATTTAGATACTTAGGTTGTTGCTATGTATAAAATAGTCACTGCTAAAATGCATTTGAGATGCAGTCACTTTCATTTTGGCTCACTGACATATGACTTAATTGCATCTGCTGTAAGAATGTTTGTCATACTAAAGTGTCACACACCATTACACACATCATTTTTTCATCCTAATCTGTAATTTTTAACACTGACTCTTGTAGGCAAAATATATTCAAATGTAATTGACTACTTATGAAATGTTTGGGTGATGCTAAAATACAGGAGCAAACTGTGCCCCCTATGGATTTAATATGAAATGCAATTATTTTTTATTAAATATGGGATCACTCAATAACATTTGGCATGGTTGACAAAACTACATTTGATGTGTAAACATTTTATTCTATATTTCATGTATAAAAATATGACAATATACATATTTACATAATATTTGTATATATGAAGAGAGAGAGAAATGTTTTTATATTATTATTTATATAAATATGTATTTATATAATTAATTATTTATATCATATTATTATATTTAAACGAAAAAAATATTAAAAGTAATTATATTATTATTTATATTTTATTATATCCATGTGTGTGTATATTATTAAAAAATATAAAACATATTTTATATAGTAAAATAGTTCAATCAAATATAAAAGTTATTTCACCTGATATTTTTGTGTTATGTATTTTTATGCTTGCCATGTGTTGTTAGCTTAGAGAGCTAACACTACACTCTACTGAAATCAACTCGGATCTCCTGTGTGCTTCATGTCAGGAGCGTTATCTGCATAATGAATGGAGTTATTACGTATGTAGAGTGTCCCAAATCAGTCACTTATGAGGTTCCATTTCAGTTAAGATGCTGTATACGACATAGACAGCAAGGCAGCTAACTAGATTTAGGAACAGCATTTGTGAGGAGTAAACATTGAGGATTCAAATAAATAAACATTTACTACATTGCCATATTTTTTATGATTTGTGTGTATTATATCCAATCCTGGCTTTTGGCCCATTTCATTTTTCTGGTCAACGTGAAATTGTATTTCTTGTTGTTATATACACTTAACACTATTCAAAAGTATTGGGTAAGTAATTTTTTTTTCTTTAAAGAAATAATACTTTTCTAATACTATTAATCAGCAAGGATGCATTAAATTAATCAAAAGTGAAAGTGAAGACATAATGTTTCAAAAATATATATTTCAAATAAATGCTGTTCTTTTCCATTTTTATTCGTCAAAGAAACTTGAAAAATGTATCAAATTAAGCAGCATAACAGTTTTCAACATTGAAAAATGTTTCTGGAGCAGCAAATCAGCATATTAGAATGATTTCTGAAGGGTCATGTGACACTGGAGACTGGAGTAATGATGCTGAAAATTCAGCTTTGCATCACAGGAATAAATTAAATTGTAATATGTATTCAAATAGAAAACAGCTATTTTAAATTGCAATAATATTTCACAATATCACTGTTTTAACTGATCAAATAAATGCAGCCTTGGTCAAAATAAGACACTTAATATATATTTAAGACAATATATAAGACAAAAATATATATTTAAAAAACATATTGCCCCAAACTTTTAAATGGAGTACACCTCATTAAATGCACCCATTCACACATCATATAGGCCATCTCACCGTCCACAGGGTTGACCGCAACAGCTGCGGCGCAGCCTGCAAAACAGCCAGCGAGGAAGGAGATGTAAAACGGAGCTGAACCGTCAGCGTTCCTCCTGCCCAGGCTATTCAGGTTAGCAAACAGTGGGAAGTAGATGATGGAAAAGGGCACATCCCTGAGGGAGAACACACCAGTGTGAGATAAAGGATGGAGAGAAAGCACATTATGGATAAATGCGTCCCACAGTTTGAGTGGCTCTGTTGGACTACCGTAATAGAGTGGCCCCCAGTCCCTTATAGAGACCAGCGATGCCTTTGTCCTTCAGCAGATCTCTGGAGAGTTGGAGGGCCGTGGGAGACTTCAACTGAACAACATTCACTTTGCCTCCGCCTCCTCCAGCATGCTGGCCAATGAGCTTCCTCTGGGCCTCTGTCAAAGACATGAGATACGGTCAGAATAGCATAGTACTCATACTATTTTATATACACTACTGTTCAAAAGTTTGAATTAGTTTTATAGAAATTAATGCTTTTATTCACATTAAATTAAACACATTAAATGACCTTAGAGACATTTATAATGTTACAAAAGTATTCTAGTTCAAATAAATGCTGTTCTTTTGAACTTTCTTTTTGTCAAAGAATCCTTAAGCATATTATTATGATTTCTGAAGGATCATGTGACACTGAAGACTGGAGTAATGATGCTGAAAATTCAGCTTTGATCACAGGAATAAATTACATTTTAAAATATATTCAAATAGAAATCAGTTTTTTTTAATTGCATTAATAGTTCAGAATATTACAGTTTTTACTGTGTTTTTAGTAATTAAATGCAGTCTTGGTGAGCATAAGAGACTTGAAATACAAGTATAAATTTTTATTTCCAAGAATAACTAGACAACACTTGCTAAATTAAACATGCAACACAAACTAGGTCTTGTTACAACAATGTAGCATGCTAAAGTTTCAATTCTAACTAGTTTCAATTTAGTTCTTGCTTTATGCATATGCCATGCTACTTTTGGAATCAGACTGTTGCACACTGCATACTGCATTGAATGTATATGGTGCAGTATATGCAACATTTCATGTTCTCTGCTACCCATGCCTACAATGCATGTTTAATTCAGCAAGCAGAGGCCTGTTATCATCCATGGTTCATATTGTGGTCAAGGTCAAGATAAGTGCATTGCATTCTGGGATGCAACATTACAGTGTGCTCTGTTGTGCATGCCACATTTTGCCAAATGAAGTTCATCATCCAGTATTCCGTGCATGCAGACATTTTGTATATTGCACACGATATACATATTGCACACTGTAGAATAGTATGAGTATATGATACTATGCGCCCCTATCATCAACAAGACACTATAAGCGGACATGAGAAAGTTTTCTATCTTTTACCTATTCTGCCGGCATCCTGCAACTGGATCTTTAGCATCTCCATAGGAGTGGTTACAATCACCTGCCAAAACACAAACCGCATACAGACAGAAGTTACCAATACCATTCAAGACATTTCAGTTTAAAAGCAGATATGTGAGGATTGCTCAATACAAATGTGTGTTATTTAAGCTGTAAAGGCATCTAAATTGTTCTTTTGAAATGAGGTCAGTAAGATTGAATTAATAATATAGAAATAAATGATTTTTCTGTCAGCAAGGATGCATTAAATTGATCAAAAGTGACAGTAAAGGCTTTTACTTTGTTACAAAAAAATTAACATTTCAAATAAATGCGGTTTTTGGCTCTTTCTATTCATTAACAAAAAAAAAAAAATCCTAAAAAAGAATGTATCATGGTTTCCACAAAAAAAAAATATTAGGCAGAACAATTGTTTTCAACATAATAATAAAAAAATATTAGGCATAACAATTAGTTTCAACAATGATAATAAGAAATATTTCTTGAGCAGTAAATCAGCATATTAGAATGATTTCTGAAGGATCATGTGACTCTGAAGACTGGAGTAATGATGCTAAAAATTCAGCTTTGTTCACAGGAATAAATTACATTTTAAAATATATCAACATAGAAAACATTTATATTAAATTGTAATAATATTTCACAATATTACCGTTTTTACTGCATTTTTGATCAAATAATTGCAGCTTTGGTGTGCATAAGAGACTTCTTTCCAAAACATTCAAATCTTACAGACCCAAACTTTTTCTGACTATTATTTCCTATATTTCTATAGATCTGGAAAACACACGTTTGAACATTTTGCCCAACATCTGAGTGTTTTGCAATGCCAAATTTGCATTTTGGGTGCACCACGTTCCTTCTTAGCAGTACTTAAGCCAGAACATCACTTTAAGAAACTCATTAATTTCAGAAAAATAAGCTGTTTTGTGTGTGTGAGGAGTGTGGGTCCTATGAGTGCAGCAGAGACACTAACTTGGCAGGTACCAGCACCGCAGCCAGCTAACATTTCTCTGACCAACGTCAACTTCCGTCTGGGAGAGAGCCAGAAAAACAGAAAGATAAAAAGAGAGGAAGAGAGCATTATTTTTAGACGATGATAAGCCCGTTTTCTCTGTAAACAATAGCTTTGGGGTCTGACCCTCATCGTGTGATGACATCACACTCCCAAACACACACACTCACACACTTATTTCAATAATTCATCGGTTCATTGCAGTCTACTGGACTCTATTAATCAATAATTTAGCCATCTAGCTATTAGTCACCACAGAGATGCTCACCACAGCTCCAGGTATTCAAGGTGTACTGAGCTATACTGCAATATCTATCCATACTGCAGAAGCTTATGGGTGGCTTCTATCAGATCAGCTCTGTGAGCAAATCCAGCGGCTCTGTGGATTCATTCCCTTAAAAAATAAGAAGTGGATCTGAGACTTCATCCAACCTAAATTATGCCCCGAGCAAAAGAGGAATAAATTAAAAAAGCATTGCTCTTTCTAAATCAGTGCAACTGTTAAATAAGTTATGAGACCTCCATTACATCCCACTGCTGAGCACATTCACTGCAAATGAGCAAATGTATCCATTTTAATGAATACTGATATATATATAATAAAGGTTTATTCTTGAACTTTGGTTGGACAAAAGGGTAATTCTTAGGGTAATTGTTAGGTTGTTGCAAGTTGTGTTTATAATTACAATTTCTGTTGGCCAAACCATGTATTTTCTATTGATAAGTTTTTTTTAATTCTTTGTTGTTCATTAAATGTAGCTGAGAAGTCCTTTAAATAACCTATAATACATTTTAAATACAATTATGTTGTGGAAGATGGAAGTTTTACTTTAGATAGTATTGAAATGAAAGAATGAAAGAATTCTTCTCATATTGTAAACTACCTTTAGAAATGATCTGGAGTATAATGTATGGCAACTGAATTCATGTAAATAATCAGGGGCGTCGGACAGGGGGTAATAGTGGAACAGAGTAACAGGGGCCCTTGGCGAGGGGGGGCCCATAATGTTGTAAATCAGGTTTGCAATTCAGGATTTAACTTAAAATGCTTTTAAATTAAAGGGATAGTGTACCCAACAATTTAAATTCTGTCATTAATTACTCACCCTCATGTCGTTCCAAACCTGTAAGACCTTCATTCATCTTCAGAACACAAATAAAGATATTTTATGATGAATTCTTAAAGCTCTCTGACCCTCCCATAGACAGCAAGGATCCTTACATGATCAAGGTCCGGAAAGCGCCATTTTGGAGAGCATCAAATAAGTAAACAACGTATGCAACGTATGTACGCGGACACATTGTTTACGTTCAGATCAAAGCGTTGTTTACGTATGTGATACTCTCCAAAATGGTGCCAGGGTGACGCGGAGGAGACGAATTGTTGAATAAAGTCGTTATTTTTGTTTTCTTTACGCACAAAAAGTATTCTCGTAGCTTCATAAAATTACGGTTGAATCCCTGATGTCACATGGATTATTTTAGCGATGTCCTTACTACGTTTCTGGACCTTGATCGTGTAAGGATCCTTGCTGTCTATGGGAGGGTCAGAAAGCTCTCGGAATTCATCAAAAATATCTTAATTTGTGTTCTGAAGATGAACGAAAGTCTTACGGGTTTGGAACAACATGAGGGTGAGTAATTAATGACAGAATTTTCATTTTTGGATGAACTGTCCCTTTAAATGTCATGTCTCTCAATTTCTTGAACAGTTCCAAATTCAATTGTAAGTATTTAAGTACGACAATTAAGTCAAAATGAAGCTCTGTTTGTCGTTTCCCCCATAACCCTCATGTAAGAAGTTGAGGGTGTTTTTATTCTCACTCATCCTTGGAGAGCTGGTGTCTGAAGAAATCATTGGCAGCCAGTTTGATGGCCTTTTCTGGAGTTACCAGAGTCAGATTAACCGCAGCTCCTAGAAATGAAAGTGTGAAGGAGGGATATTAAGAAGAAAGGGGGATAGATAATGGAGTTTTTCCAAGCATGAACAATTCCGTATGATCTATACAGATTGTGAAACAGTACATTACCTCTGTACATCCCACAGAATCCTTCTGATCGGATGGTTTTTATCAGACAATCAGACCTGTGAATGAAACACATCCTCACCCATATATACATGAACACAAGCACAGGCATTCATTTGCTCAGACGATTAAAAGGAACAGGAAACATACATGCTAGTGTAGATGCGAGATCCGTTTTGCTGGTTTTGGAGGCGAGTTTTTGCCAGATCAATCGGAAACACACAAGTGACACCAATTAACCCGGCAATGCCTCCACTGATGAGTTTAGCTGGCAGACTAAAACAACATCAGAGATTAATCCAGTGTGCAAAAGAAACCATGCCATCCAAAAAGAGAGGTTAATTTTATTTGTAAAAGCACTGTTTTCAAAATCTACATATATAATAAGTTATCTTCTATACAATAAACTAATTAAAACAGCTGCACTGACGCTGCATGTTGAAACATCTAAATGAACTGGTTTAACCTTGTGAGCCTGACATATGAAATAATAGTCAGGATTTTTAAAAAGTTTATTAACCCTTTACAAAATCTTTAAAAAAAAAAATTTGCATAGGTGTTTTTGTTGCAGATTTGATGCATTGGGCTTTTATGGCTCATATAATAAGTAAGAATATGGAGGAAAAACACCTAAATTTTATTCAGAGGCTCAAACTGAGCAAAATATGAAATTTGGTGCAGTTGCTGATATTTATATGGCCAAAAAGTAAGAAATTCTGATAGTTTGTAATGTAAATCAATTAGATTAAATGCATATACATATCAGATGCCACTCTGTATCTCCCAATAATATGTCTTAGTAAGATATTAAATGCTTACTTTTGATTAAAGCTCTGTAGTATTTATTGTGGGGGAAAAACATGCAATACAATACAATGATTGAGAGATGAACAAATTAATATTCCTCAAAAACCTGATGGATCATTTTTGATACTCACATTTTAACAGGATTTTTTACCAAAGAAATGATGTATAGATAAACAAGTAAATGTCAGTTGCATCAGTTGAGTAAGTGTTCATCTTGAAATATTACTAACAACATAAAAGTTATACTTAAGATTAAATTTTTAAAAATCAGTAAAGATTTCACAGCAAAAATGTGGACGTTAGTACAATTACACTAAAAGGCCTTTTACTTGCTACAAAGTATAACCTATCAATCATGACAGAAGGCATGTAGATTGTGTACAACAGGGTTTTTTAAGAATAGTTTTGAACATGTTGATCATTTAGAGGCCTTAGAAATTCGATGATAGAGTGGGCTTTATAGGGTTAATTGATCAAAATTAAATAATATTTTTTTTAAATTAATAAATTGTCAGTAAAAGTAATTCAAAAGACTCAAATCAAGTAGCAGTGGCCTGAAACATTAAAGAACTTTAACACAAATGCATCTGAGTTCTGAGGTTTGTTACATCACATAATACAAGAAATCACATTAAACATAAAGTGGATTACTTTTTTAATGTTAAAATACTATCTTGCTTTTGTGTATTTGTATAGTTTATATTTCCGTTCTAAGGTATTAACTATATTTTTACTCTAGTGAGTATTAGCCATTTCCCTCTAAAGAAAACTCACCTGATCTGCTTGTCGGCCATTTAAAACAAAGCCAAGAATATCAGTGACAGAGCAGATAATGTGGAATCACATTTGCACATATTTTGAGTGTCAAAAACACGGTTTCTATTACTGCTCCAGTTTGTAGTCATCAGGAATGTTCAACATGGCCAGAGAGAAGATGATCAGGTTGGTTTGCAGACTCTTTCTCATAATACCTAAAGTCATAAAAAAAATCTCCATTACCATCAAACCAATTTTAATTCAATATAAATTCTTTGAAAACATATCTTGCACATCAATGCAAATTTGCTTCTTGGGTAAACTGATAAAATTATCGTACACTGTAAAATCCAATAGTTTACCTTACTTAGAATTAGTTATCTTTACTAGACTTTATCAAGTTACAGCTAATTTCAAGGAGAATAAAACAATTTACTTACTGCTATGAGTGACGCTTACTTAAAATATTAAAGTAGCCACAAAGGAACCAATAACATTTATACACCAGTGAGAAGCAGCAGTGCACTAATATGTTGCTAATGAGCAGCAAAACAACAGAAGAAGAAATAAGGAAGTAGTTTAGAGCATGCGCAACAAGGTTTTTTTTTTAGTGCCAATTCGTCAAGAAAAAAGAAAGCATTTTTGAGGTGGGGCCATTCTTAAAGGGGTCATATGATGCTGCTAAAAAGAACATTATTTTGTGTATTTGGTTCGTGCGCTTGCGCGTGCCTCAAAAGAGGGCTTAAAATGACTTACAAAGATACATAACAGCTTCAAATGTATGCACTACTTGCTTTATGCAAGCACTATATAGGATAAATCACTATACAGGATTTACCCTATTATACTTTATCGACACGAATTGATAGGTGAAACAACAAACAGCCACCCACAA
>NW_015627897.1:926581-939221 GCF_001515625.1 Sinocyclocheilus rhinocerous | reverse complement strand
GTGGTTGACTCTTAACTTTTATAAAGAATATCTCTTTGGATTTGAGACTTTAGTCTTTGCAACTTTACAGATCTTCTTTATGCACCAAGAGCTTGTAACACTCCAAAGAGAAAGGAAAAATTGAAATCGCATCATATGACCCCTTTAATAGGCTTTTCACTCATTTCCCAAAGTCATCTTAAACGTTGAAATGTCAATACAACTGAAAAATTTGAGAGAACTTCGAAACTTAGTGTTTTCAAGGCAATGGGTTTGCATGCTTTTTTAAAAGTAAGCCTAACTACTTTGATTTTACAGTGTAGGCATGTTCGTACAAATATTTGTACAGAACAACACTGAGAAAATGATATTTTTGCAGTGCTGCTTGAAAACTCTGCTCAAGGATATAGAGTGAGTTTCTGTAACCATGGCAAATGCTGACTACACTACAAACATCACAATGTTTTCTGGACTTCAAAACCATGTGCAGCGAATCCAGGGAATCGACACTTCAGACGGCAGGATGCAGGATCTAAGACGGACTGTGACAGCAGTGAAAGCCGCTCACGTTCACTCTGGCCTGCACTAGTATCCATTAGTGAAAACGCTGCACAGTAAGAATCAAAATAATACCAGAGACAATGCCAGGATCCGCTCGGCTCTCTATTCTGTATTCAGAGGATCTCTCTAGAGGCGGTGTAGTATGTGAAAGCTTGATAAAAGCAGATTTTTGTCTGTGTGGTGGGAAAATGACATGTGACACTCTTGCTTTTGTTCATTTTTCTTAATTCTGCTCATTTAAATGATACTCGGCTGACCCAACCTTAATCTTTGTGCTTTTTATGAATAATACAACCATCTCACTCTGTTTCTCTCTCTCTCTGTGTGTGCGTGTGTGTGTTTGTGTGATGGAGAGAGAGAGAGAGAGAGAGAGAGGGACATTACATAACTTACTGAGTTATGAATCTAAAATCCACATTAATTATTGGTACTTTCCACAAGCAGTGTGAAAAATACACCTTGAAACTCTTGAAAAATTAAGTCAAACTGGGTTTCTTATTCAACACAGTGTGAGATATGAAAAGAGGTGTAATAGTAAAGTAGGTTTTAGTTTTTTCAAACTAAATATTACATGTGTTTTTTTTTTTCCAAGTCTTGCCTGAATATCTAAATTACAGTTCAAAACCTTGGTTGTGTTTTTTTCATTATTCGCTACCATTAAATAACATAAAACTTAAACATATTAAAAGAATAAAGAAAAATGGCTGAAAATTTAGATGAGTTTGTTTTTCAGTGTAACAGATTGGTCACCAGTGGATCTTCTACAGTGAATGGGTGCCGTCAGAATGAGAGTCGAAAAAGCTGATAAAAACATCACAATAATCCACACCACTCCAGTCCATCAGTTAACATCTTGTGAAGCAAAAAGCTGCATGTTTAAAAGAAACAAATCCTTCATTAAGATTAGGACATTCTTTACTTTAATCACTTCTGGCCAAAATTTGAGTACATATTAACATTTCCCACAGTGAAAAAAATTTGTCTAGTCTGAAACAAGAGAGAAATATGCACAGATCACGCATTGTTTACAAGCAAAAAAAAAAACAGTTCTAAACAAATATGTCAGTGGATTTTGATGTCAGAGGATAAAAGCTAATGGACATTTTCAATGGAGGAAGTGTTGTTATGGATTATGGACTCATGTTTTAGTAGGAGCGATGGTGTGAAGTTAAAAAAAAGTAATGATGGATTTGTTTCTTACAAATTACTTGTGGATTATTGTGATGTTTTCATAAGCTGTTTGGGCTCTCATTCTGACGGTACCCATTCACTGCAGAGGGTCCATTGGTGAGCAAGTGATGTTAAATTTCTGCAAATCTGTTCCAATGAAGAAACAAATTTATGTACATCTTGGATGGCCTGGGGGTGAGTAAATTACATAAAATATTAATTTATAATATTAGCCTAACTATAAAGCAAAATTTTACTCAGCACAGGTTAGTTATTGGACCAAATATTTATCAACACAGTTTTTCCCATATATATTACAGATTTTTTTTTTTGATGCATTACATGCATTTAGCAGATATTTATATCCAAAGAGACTTAAAGTACATTCAAGCAATAGATTTAATCTAAGCATTGTTTGGGAATCAAAGCCAAGATCAGCACAATGTTCTACTAGCTGAGTTAGAGTGTAACACACCTAGTTCTCTCTCTAATAAACATGGAATTTATACTTTCAGTGCTTCAAAAATAATGGGAAATTGCCAGTTACGATATGCAAAATCAGAAAGAGCTCACTGCTATTACTTGGTTCACCAAATGCAGGTTCAAGACATTTTGTGCATCAATTTTCAATTTCCTCTCAATAGCCTAAAAATGTCTCCAGTTTACAAGCTAACAAAACATGTCAACAGCAACACTGGTGGCTGATAAAGTGTTTTGTGGCTGAAGCTCCAGCACAGCGTTTCATTTATAAGTCATGATTGACAAGTGAGGATTTGTGGCAGTTCTATTTAAATGGCTCTTTGAAAAGTACAAATGAAAAAAACTTTCCAAAAAGTAGCTTTTTAGAAGCACTTGTAGATCAAAACTGTATTTTTTTTAAACCAGCTCAGAAAAAAAGAAAAATTACAGAAAACACCCTCTTAACATCAACCGTCAGCAATCCAAAATCAAAATGGAAACCAGCTTGTTCTTCTTTGAAAAAAGACCCCCATCAATCTCACATGTGTCTCAAACAGTGCTCAAGATGTAATACCTGTAATCAAATGTGAACATTCTCAAAATGAACTCATCATATCTCATCAAATTCCTCCAAAACCATTTGATATGAGCTCTATTCACAATCCCACAGTTCTATACAATCATCTCATTTGTATCTATTCTTATTAATAAGGAATTAGAAGAAACATCTGAGGCCAAGTTGATACTTACCTGAAACCCGACTGAGAGCTTCATTAAGTCTCCTGAGCTATGAACAAGCAACTCTGAGCGATAGATTTTTCTTCTGGGTAAAGGCTTTGAGGTTTTTTTTTTTATTATTCTTTGCACTACAGCTAAAACAAGCCTGTTGAATGATGTGACAAATAAAACTCTGGAAAAGCCAGCAGACTCACATTTATCCCGAATCCACAGGCAGTCTCCACAATGCATCCCATTGAGAGATTATGTTCAGAAACCCAAAACCAGCCATTGATAAGACTTACAGGAACAGAGGCTGCTAGTGTACAAGGCAGGAGAGAGAGAAAGTAAATATAAGGGTGTTCAAAGAGGACAGAGAGAGAAAAGACCTGAGAGGGAAGATGAGAAGATGAGAGCAGAGCCCTGAAAGAGTCCCACAGACATTAGCCTTCAATATTCTCTCTGCTTTTCTTTTCTTTTCACAAGTTTCCCCCCTAAACAATCGAATGTATTAAAGCATTTCAATTTCTTAGTTGCCTCTGCAGTCTGATTCAATATACAGGTGGCCATATTTGTACCAAATTTCTGCAAGCATATGATGTAGGAATTTTTCTCAGAACTAACTTCACTTTTCCTTATCATTACTGTAAATGTGTAAAGTCAGTTCTCCTCAAATTAACTATGAACATGCACCAAAACATTTTCCATGTTCAGATAAACATCACATGCCATGTGGGCAGTGTGCTGACATATGGTGCAGTTGTGCTTCGGGTGTCCCGAGATCGAATCCCGCCTCATGGACCTTTGCTGTTCCCACTCCTCATCTCTCTCTCTCTCTCCCACTCACTTCCTGTCATATATCTACTGTCCTGTCAAGCAAAAATGCCTAAATAAATAAATGAAAAGTTTGTACTGAGTAACACAGTATTTTGTTTGTTTTTAACAATAGAATAGGTTGAGTGAATGATTCAGTGACTCAGTGATTCCTGAGTGAATCTGTGTGTTTTAATAAATTGCTTAAGTGAATGATTCAGTGACTCGCTCATAACAGTCACCTGTTTTGTTGCTGAATGATTCTGTTTGTTTGAACAAATCGGCTGAGTAGACAATTCAATGACTCACTCATACTTGTTTAACTGAATCAGCCTTTTTGAACAGGTGGATTTAATGAATGATTCAATTATTTATTCCTAAAGACAGGTGATTGTTTGTTCCTGAATGAATCAGCATTTTTGAATGAACCAGTGGCGGCTCTTGGGTTTTAAAATAGAGGAGGCACACTAATTGTATTGGTCTGGGATCCCTGCCGATTATTATTATTATTATTTGCTTAACCACTTTAAAATGGCTTTTTGCTTGCTTTTAGTTAGAAAACGTATAGAAAACGACACGCATACAGCAAGATAATATAATTTCACTTACCTGGCCTTATCACTTGAAGCAAACATCCATCCATTCTTAAAAGTCTGTGTTAAAAGAGAGCTGCCTGTTGTGCCATTTAATTAAGCCGACTGCTGTAGCCTATATCCAGTTAGGCGTGTTTTCCCTTTTTTTAAATTTGTATATATACTGTTTGAATGACAGCTTGGAAAATCTGTTGGCGATCAAATATTCAATATCGCTACTCATCATAAGTACTTGGTAGATTAGCAGGAGACGTTCGTAATTTACGTCTCTCTGATGATTGGTTGATATACCAGAAGGGAGGCTAGCCTCCCTTGCGAGGTTTCTTTTCTCAACACTCCACAGCGCTGAAAGTGAACACTCGATGCAATATTATTTTTATATATTTATTGTTATTTATTTTGTTATAAGTATATTTTTGTACATAGCAGTACTGTATATTCTATTCTGTTTTGTTTATAGTCTGTGGAAAAGCATTCCAGTAAGATTAACATTGTACTTCGTAGTACTTGTACACATGACGATAAACAACTTTAAAAACAGCAGTCAGGTCATCCTGTCAAACAGCACCTTTTGCATTTCAAAGAAAGAACATCATCTAGGTTTGATCAACATGAGGGCAAATAAATGATGATTGAATTTTAATTTTTAGGTGAACTTTACTGCTTTATCATTCATGTCACTTGTTTGTCTTTCTGCCGTCTTCAAATCCACCTCTCACACTAACATCATTACTAATATCAGTCAGTATGATGTGCTCTTTACATTGCTAACATTCTCACCAATTTTTCTGTCTGTCAGATACCTTTTCATTATTATTTTATCACTGACACACTCGGATAGTTCACCCAGAAAATGAAAATTCTGTCATTATTTACTCACCCCCTCATGTCTTTTTAAATGAAATTGCTTTCTGTATTCTGAGAAACAAAAGATGTTGCTCTTTTGCAGTGAAGGTGGATGTAATTTATACTGTCAAACTCCAAAAAAGGCAAAATAATATCAACGGTACCTGCGTGAGAGAGAACCGTCCGCGGGAGCGGAGTAATAATCTGGATAATAACATGTCGTTCAAACCGGAAACCGTAGCAAAACGTTGCGCACCGGTTTGAGCTTGAACTTGCCCCAGCTCTCTCCCGGCCTCCCCCTCCCCTTCTCTATCACCTAGCGGTTGTAATTACATCAGCAGATTCGGCACATTCGCGATATAAAAGCGGCGCTTTCCAACTTCATTAACATGTTATGGTATTACAGCTGTGAAATTACAAACAAAAAATACACATTCTGAGACATGAACTGAAATGAATTGTGGATTGTATTAACATTAAATCGTCCTCCTCCCATTTTCAATTCAAAATTTTGAGGAAGCTGTGCCTCCCCTGCCTCCCAGGACGAGTCGCCACTGGAATGAACTGGTTAAATTAACAAGCAAATGACTCCCTAATAAAGACAGTCACTTGTCGCCACCTACTGGTGCAAACAGTAATTATTATTATTATTAATTAAAAAAGAAAGAATAATTATTAGTAATGATACTATTATTATGGAAAATTATTATTTTTATATATTTATTGTTATTTATTTTGTTATAAGTATATTTTTGTACATAGCAGTACTGTATATTCTATTCTGTTTTGTTTATAGTCTGTGGAAAAGCATTCCAGTAAGATTAACATTGTACTTCGTAGTACTTGTACACATGACGATAAACAACTTTAAAAACAGCAGTCAGGTCATCCTGTCAAACAGCACCTTTTGCATTTCAAAGAAAGAACATCATCTAGGTTTGATCAACATGAGGGCAAATAAATGATGATTGAATTTTAATTTTTAGGTGAACTTTACTGCTTTATCATTCATGTCACTTGTTTGTCTTTCTGCCGTCTTCAAATCCACCTCTCACACTAACATCATTACTAATATCAGTCAGTATGATGTGCTCTTTACATTGCTAACATTCTCACCAATTTTTCTGTCTGTCAGATACCTTTTCATTATTATTTTATCACTGACACACTCGGATAGTTCACCCAGAAAATGAAAATTCTGTCATTATTTACTCACCCCCTCATGTCTTTTTAAATGAAATTGCTTTCTGTATTCTGAGAAACAAAAGATGTTGCTCTTTTGCAGTGAAGGTGGATGTAATTTATACTGTCAAACTCCAAAAAAGGCAAAATAATATCATACAACTTCTAAAACAGTTTTGTGTGATGAACAGACTGAAATACATTTATAGACAGCTGTATAACATAAAAAAGAATGTCTGCTATGTTATGCTATCTTGAGTATTATTTAGGCTACAGCTACACTTGTGTTTTCAAATAGTTAGAAAATAATGTTCTCATAAACGTAAAATCCTCCTGAAACTCAATTTTTGCATTTTAATATAAAAGTTATTTTCTGACTCTGTTGTCTGTGGATGTGTTTTTGCATAGGATACTTGGCAAGAATACCCTCCAAATATTTAACAGTGCATTTCATAAAAGCATGGCTTGAGTGTAAATCTGTATTAAATAAATATGACATATTTACCTTGTCAATCCACTGATGAGATGAAATGAGATGAGAGTGGTGCATGTGAGCTAAATCTCAGACAGTCACTTTATATAGTATTTGGTTTATATGCTCATGATAAAAAATGACCTCTGCCGGCAGGTTGTATTAATAGACTAGTGGCACATTCCATGTTTTCGATGGGTTAAATTATGCTATATCTAAATAATATGGAATTTATCATAATAATGGCAAATTATTGTTCTTGTGGATTTTTATAAAAACAATAACAACATACTTTTTACAATCTCACTATGTTAATAATTCGTCCACTAACTTACAATGACCAACAGTGGACGTGCATGCATGACAGAAGAACTCTATTTTTTACCATTTACTCCCTCTCTCCGCAAAGTGAGTGAATAAAAACACTAATTTAACGAGCACATATAAACGTCAAATGATGAACGTATTTGAAACGATAAAGGCCCTCAATCCTTCATTCGCGAGGCTGATGTCGTACAGAAGCTCAGATAGATGTATTGATACACAGTCCGCTAACAGTAGTCATCTCACTATGTTAATAATTCGTCCACTAACTTACAATGACCAACAGTGGACGTGCATGCATGACAGAAGAACTCTATTTTTTACCATTTCTCTAAAAGTTTTACCTAATTACGATTCCTGTGTCATGTCCACTGGGCGCACTGATCTATTATTGTTCAGTGATTGAACACAAAAATAAAATACATTTTTATTCTTTCTCTCGTTTTATTATTACTGTCGTAATATGTTCCATGTGGCATTATCTCTGAATTACTAGTAAAAGATGCCATTGTTTTAGCTTAGGTACACTAAACAACACTGAAGTCCTCTCTAGCGCTTTGAATTTAATATTCTTTAAAAGGAAAAGAGCAAAAATAGTGGTGAAGTTATGTAGACTTTTTTTGTGCACATTTAAGATGCATTTCTTTATTTCAAAAATTCACTCGGTGAGTAGAATAAATATTGCGTGAAATTAAGGTTATTTTAAATATAGCTGTGTTATTAGCTAATATTACATGGACATTAAACTGTAAATATTTCTACAAACTGTCAATGCTTCCTACATGTTAATGCATGAATTTCTTTGTATTTGTTCTAGGATGCGTTACGTAGCTGCTTACCTGCTCGCTGCCCTCGGAGGCAAAGAGAGCCCCAGCACAGGTGACATCAAGAAGATCCTGGACAGCGTCGGCGTTGAGGCTGATGACACCCGGATGAGCAAGGTAAATCTGTTCATGAACACCCAGGAGCAAATGCTGTGCTTGTGAGAGACTATGTCCGTCCATATGCTTTTCTTTAATATTGACTTCTGTATTTGTAGGTTGTGTCTGAGCTCAATGGCAAAAATTTGGAGGAAGTGATTGCCCAAGGTAAGCTGGTCGTTGTTTTAAACTGGTAATATAATGGTTACAAATGTAAGGGAAACCTTTGACTTGAGGATATAGGCCTCTTACTGCTTAAGACATGGTTCCCATGGTTGTGGAAAACCTGGAAAATGTCAGGGAATTTCAACTTTTTCTTCTAAACTTGAAAAAGTATTGGATATGGCATAAACCTCACTGGGGAGAAGAAAAAAAAACTTTTGACCCAGAAATTGCTAATAAATTTCACAAAGAAAGGAACAAGTAATAATTTGATTTAAATGTGAAATTTTGGAAAACTGAAATGGTATTTTCTTGTGTAGGCTACTTCAGTCATTTTTTAATTTACAACTTTTAAAAAATCAATTCTAAAAGGGTGTATTCATTTTTTTTAAAGGCAGTCTTAAGACTTTTATTTTCATTTGAATAAGTTTGTAGTTTTGGGTACATAATTTTGGGAATAAATTGGATGTAGAATTTAAAATAATTTTCACTCAAGTGAAATCTTGAAGTAGAATAATTAATGTTATGTTCTTGTAATATGTACTTTAATAGTCTTTATTTACAACTTTAAATTTATCAAATAAATGTTTCACAGTGTATGATAATGATTTAGGCTAATTGGCATGTAATGTTTTATGTAATTGCTGCTTTTTTTCTGTACAGAACCTTGGTGGCTTTGAAAGTACTTTATTAAAGATTGAGTTGAGAATATCAAAGTTTGTAAATTCCGGCTCTAAAATAGTTTAATAGGAATTGCATTTTGTGAGTATAATCTTTATAAAATGTTTTCTAAAAAGACTAATCAGGTAATCACTAAAGAGTGCATGGGAACCCTACAGGTCACTTTATAGGGATAGTTCACCCAAAAATGAAAATTTGATGTTTATCTGCTTACCCCCAGGGCATCCAAGATGTAGGTGACTTTGTTTCTTCAGTAGAACACAAACGAAGATTTTTAACTCAAACTGTTGCAGTCTGTCAGTCTTATAATGGAGGTGAATGGGAATCACGGCTTTGAGAGTAAAAAAAAACATACACAAACTAAACCCTGCGGCTCGTCACGAAATGATCGGTCTGTGCAAGAAACTGAACAGTATTTATATTGGGTTTTTTTTTTCCCTCTGATGCACTGCAATGTCTGAACTGTCCTGAGCACGTTCTCAACAGCCGATGAGTCTTCATCTTGCTTTATGGTGGATCGCAGACTTATAAGTGCATTACTGCCACCTATCTCTCAAATGGACCATTGACACGCTATCAACAATCTCAATTAGGAGTGTCAATGGCTGTCGAGGACGCGCTCAGAACAGTTCAGACATTGCAGTGCATCAGAGGTAAAAAAATTATATAAATACTGTTCAGTTTCTTGCACAGACCGATCGTTTCGTGTCTTTACACATCACTGTATCATCACGAGCCGCAGGGTTTAATTTGGTTTTGTCTGTATGTTTTTTTTGTACTCTCAAAACCGTGATTCCCATTCACTTCCATTATATGACTGACAGACTGCAACGGTTTGAGTTAAAAATCTTCGTTTGTGTTCTACTGAAGAAACGAAGTCACCTACATCTTGGATGCCCTGGGGGTAAGCAGATAAACATCAAATTTTCTTTTTTGGGTGAACTATCCCTTTAAACTCAGGTTACTCCAATCAGGCGGTTTCTGTATTTAGTTTAAACTTTTGGATAAAAAGCGCATGACAAACTAAGCCTGATTTCTGGTATAATCAACATGATGGATAAGAAATCGATCAGTTGAGAGCAGTCAGTTTGGGTGAGCATGTCTCAGAGTCTGTGTTTGTGGGCGTCTGACAGGTTTCAGTAAGCTGGCCAGCGTGCCGTCCGGAGGAGCTGTAGCTGCTTCCAGTGCTGCCGCTCCATCCGCTGGAGGATCTGCTGCCGCCCCTGCAGGTCAGTGCCGCCTGGCTCTCTAATAGAGTTGAGCGATAAAACTCTGTGCTGTTGTAGTGAACTGTTGATTGGTTTGCTGTAGGTCCTGTAACGTTAATGTCTATTCCTTTTCTTTTTCCTGCAGCGGAGGAGAAGAAAGAAGAGAAGAAAGAGGAGTCTGAAGAATCCGAAGATGACATGGGTTTCGGACTCTTTGACTAATCTGTCTCCTCGGGACCAAAATAAAGTTTATTACAAAATTATTTCTGCTGCTTTGGTCATTTCAGAATGTTCAAATTATGCTTATAATGTGGAATAGGATGAATGATGGGAATCTAAGCCATAATCACTCCCAAGAGCCCACGGATAACTGCACTGTGGTCATTTGTTTGAAAGTTGTGAATACTTTAAATTGAGGTTTTTAATACTTTTTGTAATTTGAAAATGGCAAAACTTTAATTACCTGGCTTACCTGAATGTTGTCAGTCATGTTCAAACCTTTGTTCGGGAAATGAAAATGTAGGCATACTGATCATAATGACCAGTTATTATTGAGGTAAATTCCATACACTTAGATAATTAGACACTGGGTTAAATTTTCACTGCTATGTGGATGCCACTCAGTTTCTGCCTGTATGAATGAAAGTGTTGGTTGAAAGCCTAAAATCAATTATCTGTAAATACACACATTTTGAATTTTGGTGACCAAAAACAACATGAGAAACAAAAAGCTGTGTGTTTGTAAAAAGCAATTCCATCATCCATATTTGTTTTTCCAGTGGAAATGTTTTATGAATCAGAAGAGAAATATGCACATAAAGCACTGTTTACATGCAAAAACCGTTCTAAACAAATATGTGGGTGAGAGGACAACAGAGGATGGACTTTTTCCACGTTATTATGGATTATAGAGATGTATTTTGGCCAGAAGCGACAGTTTAAAAGTAAAATGCCTTTATGATGGATTTTTTCTTACAAGCTTGCATCTTTTCACTTCACAAGACATTGACTGATGGATTAGAGTCGTGTGGATTGTGTTGGTTTTATCAGCTGTTTGGACTCTCATTCTAACGGCACCCATTCACTGCAGAGGATCCATTGGTGAGCAAGTGATGCAATGCTACATTTCTCCAAATCTGTTCTGATGAAGAAGTAAACCCATCTACATCTTGGATGGCCTGAAAGTGAGTAGAATTTTCACAGATAATCATTTTTGGGTGAACTATTCTTTTAAATATTCCTCTTATTACAAATATTAAAAACACATTCCATATGGATTTAATGGGATTTTAGCATGTAAAGAGTGTAAACTAAAACTTCTTAAGCACAGCATTCTACATTGTGATGTTGGGGCAGTATCTCACCTCTTGTCTTTTGGCTGAGTCAGGTTTTTCTGAAGCTAGAATCGTTCGCTTAGACGTGGATTGGACACGGAGTTTTCAATCGGATAATTTACTTTCTTGTCTAATTAAGATCAGAAGAGTGCAAAAAAAGGCCAGCCACCTTAACTGAAATCATTTCGTAACTGAACAGTTTATGTCTGAAACTATTAGTGATTAATGTTTAATGCATTTGGCATATACACTTTTATCTGAAGCGACTTCAGGTTTACGCATTTTATCGGGTCATGCTTTCCCTTTGGAAAATGAAACCTTGATATTTTTAGTGCCTTCCTAGTAGGATGTGTAATACAATGTAAATCCAAAATTCAATTATTTTTTTTATTTTTTTTTTTATTAAATGGCATCATTGACTGCTTCACTGTTTTGGCCACAATGTGTGAAAATAATTTCAGTGTTTTTGCTATTGTGTGGAGTTTTTGCAGTTGTTTGCTCTCCCAAATGTTAAAACTGATTGTTCTTGCAGTGTGATGCCTAAATCATCCCAGGACATGGAAATTCCAGACGCCTGCACATGTAGCCAACACTTGCAAACCAAAGTGTGTGTATATAGTGTTACCACTCACTAATGCTTTCACTTTCACTTGGAAACTTAAATCATTTTTTACAATCATTTTTTTTTACTTTAAGACTCTTATTGACATAAGTTTGAATGCACAAGTACATCAGACAAAGCAGCATTAAACAACATAGGACGCTGCAAGGTGGGAATTGCCTGTAGGGCCTATACAGTATATATATATAAACATTGTAAAATATGAAGCATTTACGAAGTCTAACTTTTAAGTTAAGAAATTCTGAAAGCTTTTTTAGTTTTTTTTTTTGCATTGAATTCTAAAAGAAGTCATTAGTCAGTTACCAAATGTTACCAAATTAAATAAAAAAAGCCTTATTTTTAGCATTTACTAATTATATAAGTGCTTTCAGTTTTGATGTTTTGTATGTTTTTCTTATGAAAAATCATACAGGGACCTGCAGAGATACAAATTAGTCTGTGCTATAATCTCTGTGCTATAATATAATGTGCAATTCATCATTTTCGGTTTATTTTGTGCTGAAAATATTTTTTTTTTTTTGTACTGACTTCTTTCTTTCTTACAAAACAATTAAAACTGAAAGCACATACAGTATAATTAGTAAATGCTAAAAAAAA
>NW_015627897.1:911762-926571 GCF_001515625.1 Sinocyclocheilus rhinocerous | reverse complement strand
TTGAGCCCCTTTTCGAAAAAAAAAAAAAAAAAATGCAAAAAAAAAAAAAAAAAAAAAGGCTAATTTGATTGAATTTGGTAACATATTCCAAAGTTTTAACAACTCACTAATGACTTCTTTTAGAATTCAAAGAAAAAAAAGTTTAATAAAAAATAGACTTCATAAATGCATCATATTTTACAATGTTTTTATTGTTTTAGGTTTTTTATATATATATAAATATTCCCATCTTGCACCGTCTTATGTTGTTTAATGCTGTTGTATCTGATGTACTTGTGCATTCAAACTTATGTCAGTAAGTATTGTAAAGTAAAAAACTATTTTACCAAAGTTTCCAAGTGAAAGTGAAAGCGTGAGTGCTAACACTATACACACACACACACACACTCTGGTTTGCAAGCTTTGGCTGCATGTGCAGGCGTCTGGAATTTCCATGGATGATTCAGGCCTCACACTCCAAAAACAATCAGTTTTAACATCTGGGAATTCTCCCACACAGTGAATCAGTCTCAGAAGAGTCAGTCAACAATGTCATTTAATTTCACAAAATGCATGGCGTGATGTGTAAACTTAAAGTCACTTTGGATAAAGTTGTCTGCCAAACGCATTATTCAGTTACATAATGATTTCCATCAGTAAAGCTGGCTGCTGGCCTTTTTATTTTATTGCTTGGTTGGCATGATAGTTCTTGTTTGGGAAAAATATATACATTTCCTGTTTTTCTAACTGGAAACTAAACATGCGAGTTGTGTGCTTGAGAGTGCAAGAGTCTGATTTTGTAGCTATTCATTTATTTATTATCTGATAAAACAATCTGGTCATAACCCATCTCTCTTTCTTGGGAAAATCCAAGTCCAGTCCAGTCCGAGCCTTATAAAAGGTCTCTAGCTGGGTGAAGACCTGATGTGTCTGAACTGAGCTAACCTGAGAGGTAAGAGACTGACTGAATCAACCTCTTTTTTTAATGCAAATACAGTATGTTAAGTTACAGATGGTTTATCTATAGCTTTTACTAATATTACCATGTGCTCACTGTTATATCTTTATATGTTCAGCTCTGTAATCATGAAGCTTATTCTTGCTGTGCTGGTGTTGGTTTTGGTGGTCGAGACCCAGGCGCAATGGCACCAATACCCAGGACAAGCCATTGGAGGTCACTTTTTCCTTTTTATCTGCATTTACTCTTGTCATGCACTCAGTTGAATCAGTTTGCAGGCAGATTTTAATCACTTCACTGTGTTTTGTAGGTGC
This sequence comes from Sinocyclocheilus rhinocerous, assembly GCF_001515625.1. NCBI lineage: Eukaryota > Metazoa > Chordata > Actinopteri > Cypriniformes > Cyprinidae > Sinocyclocheilus > Sinocyclocheilus rhinocerous. The sequence continues at coordinate 925,320 of NW_015627897.1, read as the reverse complement.
AAAGGACATGTTTCGTGCTTACCAGGATACGAGGGAGGCCAACTGGAAAAACTCAGACAAGTATTTCCATGCACGCGGGAACTATGATGCTGCAAGCAGGGGCCCCGGAGGCAGATGGGCAGCCGAAGTGATCAGCTATTTCATCTGTGGCAGATTTTACATGATTTTATTCCTCAGAAGTTCATTTGAGCACTTACAGTAAGCAAACATATTTGCTTCCTCGCACTATAGCATGCAACAGCAGCTCAATGTGCTATTATAGATGTTTAAATTATTTTTGAGAATTTTGAATTGTAATATTATTATTGTATGTTAATGTTTACATTTTAAGTGCATGGAAATTGCATTAAATCACTAGTAAGTCTAGAAAACTATTCAGATGCTGAAGCTGACCAGGAAACCAATCGCTGGGGACGTAACGGTGGTGACCCCAACCGCTACATATCGAAAGGCCTTCCCGGGAAGTACTGAAAAGAAGATCATCAGTGCGATAGAAAATGACTGAAATCATTTTACTGTAATACTGCTTGATTCAGTTTTGTATAAAACCATTTCACTCTTTCTTTTTACATCTTGACACTATCCTTAATTGCATCTTCATTTATGACATCAAAAATGCAATCTTTAAGTTTTAGCATCATTCAGTCTATGTAACATGCTCTAGTGTCTTAATAAAGCAAGCAAATTCATTTATAGTTGTGTATGTTTTTTTTAATACGTCACTCATTGTTTATGTTGGAGCGCCACCAGCTGGTCACTCAAGCACATTGTCTTTATCTACCAATCTTCGTCAGAAATGTTGTTACCAACAATTATGGTATTACAAAAGACCATGGCCGGACGTCACGTATTAAATCATGTCTGCGCTGCGCCGAATCGCCGATTAATTTGTGATCACATGCATGGCTACTTTAAACGGTTCCATTAAGCCTTTAGCCCAAAAGAGCGCACATTTACAAAGGTAGTGATAAATTCTCACATGTTCACGCCTCACTTCTTTACAGAGGATGATTCTATATTATATTAATGTTCCACTAAATTAATCTGAAGAGTTTTGAGCGCTCTTTCCCGTCCAAAGACTATAGAATAGCCTAATAACTTACAGAGACTTTGTCCCGTCTCAGTATACCTCAGAAATGTATCAAAACGATTAAAAAATAAAAAAGTAACCTTGCATTTTAATAAATAATGTTACATAAAGACAATTAAACGGTCAGTAATAAAGGAACAAGTTACTAGCAATAGCACAAGGATACGTGTCCTGACATTTGATCCTACCCGTCAGATTGCCCTACCAAGGTTTACTGCGCATGCGCACATCAATATTGCGTCCTTTTTCTCACGCTGAACAACAATATTTAATGTATCTGCATTACTGTAAGGGTAGGTTTAGGGTTGGGGTAGGTGTAGACGTTAATACACCATAATTTTACAGGTAGCATTTTTCGTTGTCGAATTGTACTACCCACTGTTTTAATGGGAGGTAGCAAAATCTGACAGGGTAGCACAAATCGACCGAGAACACCGGTTCAGTTACTTTCACACAGCAGTGTTGTGTTTCTGTTAATCTGCGTGTGGACATAAAGATACTCTCGTGCTGCGGTTATTTACTAGCTCATGCATTGTACATTCCGCTTACAGTATATCGATGGAACACGTGGAACATACCAACTATACAAACTGTGGGGGGAACCTAAACTGAGCCATTCACTACATAGGCTACTACAACCAGGGCGTCGCTGAAAATGCGTGTGTGAGTTTGTTTACAGAACGCTGTTGTCACTGCTGCAAACTCCCATATAAATAATTTTTCAAAAAATATAATTTACCTGCAGCCAGTGGGCCCCCTTTCCAGTGTAGGCCCCAGGGCTTCAGCCCCTTGAAGCCTGTACATTAATGCGCCCCTGCCTGTAGGGCTCGGCTCAAAGATCCATAACGCTGGGAAAGATAAAAAAGCCAGCGTCCAAGTTTGCAACAACAGCCACCAGTCAACACGCTCCCCAACAACGCAGGAAACATTCCTTATACACACACGCACGCACCTATAGCGCACCTGAATCTAATTAGGCACTTGCCATTCAGTAATTACTGCGGGTTGTAGCCACATTAACTAGGCAGCTATTCCTGCTACACTTGCTAAATAAAAATGAATGGTTGTGTATTTATGAAATTAATAAATCCCATTTTAGGACTCAATACTTTATAGTTTATTAGTTTAATCTACCATTGTCTGCTGCTATAGCCTTAAAATCCTGTAAGAATGAGAGAAAATACACACACACACATACATATATAATATGTTATATATATTATATAGTGCAACAAAGCAGTGCTCATGATGACATGCAGTTTTTTCGTCATACCAGATGTTCAGGTTTATATGACAGAACTATGTTCATCTTGACAAGCACAAAGACACACTACAGGTGTCTTGGATTAAAGTCTTTCCTGTTTCACCACATATTAACGCTAGCTTCCTCATATCTGTTTTGTTGACAATCTAAAAAGATTATATAGGCATTATTCAGTCATGTTTAGTCTTGCACTTCATATTCCCAGACTTATGATGAGCTTCTGGATGAATAAACACTGACCAGTTCAAGTGAACAATTAGGTCTATGGAAACAATGGTTTACAGTTAATCAGATTAACAATGTAAGTACACAATGAACTGACATATTAAAATCATTTTTTCCACACATGAGCTACAGTAGATGTCCGTTGCATCTGTGTTTGTGGTTATTCTCACAGCTGTGTGGATCAAACTGGCAAATTTGTGTCGGTTTTGGTCTGCACAAACATGTTTCTACATGCTATAAATGTGTTGTGTATTTTCACAATATAAATATTTAATACATAATACTTCCCTACTGATATACTGTTTTGTTATAAGGATCATACATTATTCTCGTCTTTCATATAAATGACAGTTAATAGAACAGGAAGTGTAAATACTGTAAATATAGGTTATATAACACCTGCTTCTTAAAAGAGAAGTGGGCTGTTTTTATTTCCTTCTTGTATTTCCCCTTTTGTTTTGATTTGATGGTTAAAGATACTAGACACCTGATCTGGCTGACATATTAACCCTTTTACCACTGGTTGTTACAGCAAGACACTTAAACAGGCCAACATGACTCTTCAACAGGCTGATGATACATTTTTGCTGTATTGTAATAGAACTGGGTTAAAAATAACATTTCATCAGATGGGTGTCTAGTTTCCTTGGCTTCAGTGCAAGGCTTCTCATATTATATATAGCCAACCTAAGACTGAGACAACTTTGGTCACAATGTAAATTGATACGCGGACAACAACTAGAATCACCATTAAATATAAAACCTTAATAACTGCATTTGCCATGGAGAAAAAAAAAAAAAGACCAGAGTGGGCTGTTTTTATTTCCTTCTTGTATTTCCCCTTTTGTTTTGATTTGATGGTTAAAGATACTAGACACCTGATCTGGCTGACATATTAACCCTTTTACCACTGGTTGTTACAGCAAGACACTTAAACAGGCCAACATGACTCTTCAACAGGCTGATGATACATTTTTGCTGTATTGTAATAGAACTGGGTTAAAAATAACATTTCATCAGATGGGTGTCTAGTTTCCTTGGCTTCAGTGCAAGGCTTCTCATATTATATATAGCCAACCTAAGACTGAGACAACTTTGGTCACAATGTAAATTGATACGCGGACAACAACTAGAATCACCATTAAATATAAAACCTTAATAACTGCATTTGCCATGATGGAGAAAAAAAAAAAAAGACCTGATGCTAAAGTTTGAAACATATGTGACACTTTGAGTCACAGTTCAGTATTATGATACCAAGTAGAAGACACATGTATCCGCACCAGAATAAGGTAGTAAACACTGTTATAAGGAATATAGTATTATAGCAATCAATATGATTTTGGTTTATTTCTTGTCAACCTACACTGCCATTCAGACATTTGGGGTCAGTAATACTTTTATTCAGCAAGGACGTATTCAATTAATGTAAAGTGAAAGTAAAGACTTTTATGGTTTAAAAAAAAAAAAATCTATTTCAAATAAATGCTGCACTTTTGAGCTTCTTATCCAGCAAAGAATCCTTAAATTTAGCACAGTCTTCAAAATTAATAGGAAATGTTTCTTCAGCAGCAAATCAGCATATTAGAATGATTTCTGAAGGATCATATGACACTGAAGACTGGAGTAATCATGCCGAAAATTCAACTTTGCATCACAGAAATAAATTACATTTTCAAGCATTAGAATATTTTAGATTTATAAATGCAGCCTTGCTTGGTAAGCAGAGGATAATTCTTTCAGTAACAAAAAAAACAAAAACAAAAAAAAACACACACACTACTTTTTAGAGCTCCTGCCCTCAGACTAACTCAATATTGATTAAAATATGCAAGAAAATCTTTAAGTTCAATATATTTGACACATATATAAAATAAAGCATCAAAGTCATTCTTTGCACATTTCTATTAATAATCCCCTTTGAAAGCTCATGTCTGGAAACAATGAAGGAGTCATAAGTCAAGTTCAGATCCCAGAGGTTTCTATTTTATTGGTTTCGCATTACAAACTGTGAACTAGCTAGAGATACAGAGTTCAATGGCTTATGAGAAGTGCGACTTCAAACAGCGAAGCACGGCAGAGTCAAACAAGCTAAGAGGTTTTTCTGCTTAAATAACTGGACACACAGGTTGACCAGTCAGTCAAACAACATAAAATAGAGTCTGATGGCCTAGAAGGAAATAAACGCTCATACAGCAAAACTAATCAGCAAAGGAAAAGATGGACGGAGTATTTAGCTGCTCTCTTTGCCAAGTGTGAGCTTGTCGAACATGTACTCGGCCATGCCGCTCTGGGGGGCGCCCATGCGGCGCAGGTTGGTCACCCAGTCGCCCAGTTCTTTGATGGACTTCACCTGCTCGTCCAAGTAGTGTGTCTCAATGAAATCGCACATCTGTAAGAAACAAGAAGAATGAGTTGGGAAAAGGTTTTGTTTGTTAATGAGATGGCGTTCATATCAGTGGCTGCACACTCACATGAGGGTCGTTGTGCTGAGAGGCCAGCTTATGCAGCTCCAGGAGGGAGTGATTGACGCTCTTCTCCAGCTGCAGGGCGCATTCGAGAGCTTCCACACCGCTTCCCCACTCATCCTTCTCTGGTTTCTGTCAAACACAAAAGTTAATAATAACAACCCTTCTTCCAGTCCATCCCATGTTGTCCTCTCACATCAAAAACAACACATTTGTTTAGAACCGTTTTTGCTTGATCTGTGCATAATTCTCTCCCGATTCAGACGAGACGACTTTTACTGGAGAAATAAATATTGTGGATAGTTATTGTGGACTCATATTTTAGATGGAAACTAAAACACTGGACTGGAGTGGTGTGGATTATTGTGATGTTTTTATCAGCTGTTTGGACTCTCATTCTGACGGCACCCATTCAGAGGATCCATTGTTGAGCAAGTGATGCAATGCTAAATTTTCAAATCTTTTCCAATGATGAAAGAAACTCATCTACATCTTGGATGATCTGATTCTGAGGGCGAGTATATTTTCAGCAGATTTTCCAATTGATTATTTTCCCTTTCTATTTGGAACTTGATAAGCGAACAAAAGCATATGCCTAAAAACACCCTTTAATAAATCCGAATACATTTCAAGTCAAATTTGAATGAATGTACAAGGAACAGCAGCTACTGTAGGTCTTAATCAACACCATTTCTCATGAAGACAATTTCTGAAACCACAGCCTTCCTTGTCATGTGCGCTGACAGATGCATTTATTGTTTAATGCGTTCGAAGTGCATTTCCTCAGCACATAACTTACATTTTACAGGTGTATCTTATCTGTAAATGTCAGAAAGTCATGCAAGTATTTCCAGTTTGCATTAAGGCAACAAGATGGCCTCTGTTAGTGCTAGAATGCAATAATTTTGTAATAAAATAAAACAATTTTTAAATGCTTTTTGCAAGACATTAAAATGTAAATTTAAAATTCTACATGTAACAATTTTATTTAGGAGAACATTAACAGCAAAGAGAATTATAATGGAGTATATATTCAAAATGTTCCTCCTACCTTGTACCAGCTAATTTAGCCTGTGCTTTTGTTTTTCTTAATTTTTTTAGTGATTATCTTCTTTCAATTAGTACGCTATCAGTTTAAAATTTTAACCCCTTTTTTTGGACAATTGCCTTAAAATTTCCCATTGTTTGGAGAACACAGGGCATGACGTGGAATAACGTTTTATATAATTGATTAAAATTAATTCAATTGAAGAAACAATTAACAGATTAATCCATTACCAAAAGAATTGTGAGTTGCAGCCTTACAGATAAAAATTAAATATCAGGTAAAATACTGCTAAGAATTTTTGATGGTGTGGCATCTGACTAGTTGCCATCATATGTCAACTTCCTGATATTAATTTCATGTGATCTAACCAATTTTCCATTTCCAACGAAAGTGGTAAACCAGCTCTACCCAGCAAAATCTGTACCAGTCACGCGATATACAGCGTCACAGAGTTCTGTCCAAAGAGCTTTCATGCTCTCCAGTTACGCGCTTTAATCTTTCCTTATGACAAAGAAGCGCTTAAACATGCTGACTGTCAAGTTGAAGTTTATCGTCAGTGTCGGTAAAAGATAAGAGCCCCACCTCAACTTTGTCCTTTCTATCTCTGCATCCTTGCCTTGCCCAGCCAAACTGTAACGCTATCACGTGAACACACATTATAGATGTACCTTCACGTCCTGCAGAAAGATCCTCCCTCCCCTCTGGTTCTGAAACTTCATCAGTTTCTCAGCGTGTTCGCGCTCTTCGTGGGACTGATGGTGGAAAAACTTTGCAAAGTTGTGCAGGGCCTGATCATCTCGGTCAAAGTAGTATGACTGCATGAGAGAAATAAATAAAATAAAAGGTCACAAGAGAGACAGTGAACAAAATGGATCATTAACTAAACCTTCAGAGTTCATTCATATACTGAACTCAATGACCATTCCCTTCACCTAGAACACTAAATTTTACTCTAAATGGGAATGGGATGGATCTAGTACGCTGTAATGGCCTTGGACTCTCACCATGGAAAGGTAGACGTAGGATGCATACAGCTCCATGTTGATCTGACGGTTGATGGCCGCTTCGCAGGCCTCCTCGAAGTTCTGTCGCACCTGAGAGCTCATGTTTCTGTAAGAGAGGACATAAAATAAGCTTGCCACACTTGCTGTACTGTAATTTATGCAGCCCCTGTTATTAATGAATGCACTATATGCTGTCCAGCACCAACTTCTGCATTACCACGCACCACAAACCCACTAATAATAGCGTTTATTGTCTGCTCCAGACATGCCAGCATGTGTTTATGCTCTCTGTAAGATGCTGTACAAGGTTTAATGCGGTCTCAGGACAGGTGGTGTTCAAGTTCGACCCCATTTCGGTTACTCTTATCTAGGGCTGCACGATATATCGAAATTATCGAAATATCGCAATATGCATATGGCAAGGGCGTGCGATATCTGAATAATTTAAATAATAGGCTACTTAAATCAAAACGTTGCAAAAGGTCAAAGTTTTAGTTCGATGCATATAGCAGAGAATTGCTTGACGTTAAAAAGAGTTAAGTGCAATAAGTTGCAGAAAACAACTCTTTGCCGTCTCGTCTTGCTGTCTGACTCACACCTGAAGCACGCGCACAAGCCGCATCTCGCACAGCGTCTCTTCCGTTCTGCCGCGCACGAACACCGAGCTGATTCGTCTTTCGCATCTCCTCATGTTTGAACAGACACATACACACAGAATTAAGCGATATAAACAATTATGAATACATGTATCTGAAATTTGGCCTGTGGTGACACCTTAAAGACAATCTTGTAATATGTACACTAAACAAAGGATTACGAAAAACACCTTGGCTTAAAGCGATTTTTTATTTATTTATTTTTTGCCGTTTAGAGGGTGACAGAGTCAGTCCCCATCCACTTTCATTGTAACGTTATAAAAATAAAAAAAAGACTAAGCCGACTGCAGCCTTTTTAAACAATGTTTAAACAATCCACTTTCATTGGGAAAGCAGCGTCACCACTCTTCAAAAAAAATCTGTTTAACATAAGTATTTTGGCGATTATGTTATGATATTAAATAAAGCTAACCGTGAAAAAACTAGGTAACTGTCAAAAACACCTGATAAGCGCGCCAAGAACAACAGCTAAATAAACGCAAAATTATAGCCTACATAGTGGGTGTTTACGAAGGAGATTATAGCCTTTTCAACCAAAAAACAACCAAAAAACGCAGTCTTGAGGTAAATTAAGGACATCAAAAGTCTTCAGAAAACATTAAATATTAAGATGAGGTCGTTTAATCCCTTTCGGAGCTCGACGGCTCCAGTCTCCATTTACTTTCAGTGGGAAAACAGCGTCACCACTCTTTAATAAAAATATTTAACGTATCTTATAAACGTTTTAGCGATTATAACAAAATATTGTGAAGGATTAACCGAGAAAAACAAACGCAATAAAAGGAAAAAAAAATAGGAGACTTAATGGCGTGGCGGGTAACGTTATTTGAGGACACTGCGGCCTTTTCAAACATTACATCCATCCAAATGCATGACAATTTGGTAAACGAAGCGAATTCGTGGTTTTATTTGATCGGATTCGTTTTTCCCAGCAGGACTTAATCGATAAAAACAAACAAACAAAGATGGCGCCCCTGCGTATCGTTTGCTAGTGATAGACGCCGCGGTCTCTACGCAACCGAGGCATTCATCTATCTAAACAAAAACAAACACTTTGAATTGAATATGTGTTGATCTGATAGAAAACTTACCTTCAAATCGGTTTTACGGCTTTTCTGATGTTATTCGTACGGATAGTCAACGACGCTGGTTCGCGTAGAATTGTTTTTTTAAGCAAGCGTCTTTAAATCTAATTTTCGATTTTGATCGAAAACAAACTGACTAGAATCGTAGGACTTGATTGATGTTAAAGGCGAAAAGACAGAAGATCGGTTGCCGTTCAAGCACTGTTGAAGCAGGTAACCTTCAGTCTGTCCTCGTGGCTGTAACGATTATGAATGCGTGCTCTGTGGCGCAGGAGGGTTTGTGTAACGTACAACAGAGTATTTGTACGCATGACGCAACACGCACAGCGTGCAGGATCCGCCCCAAGATGAAACAAGGCAAGACCAATGTAAAAAAAAATACAAATAATAATAACTAGCCTAAATAAATAATAATATTAGATAATAATATCATATAATATAAATATAATTATATAAAATGAATAACTACAAAAGTCTCTAAAATAAAACTCAAAATGAAATTCTGTAGAGAATCAAGGCACTACAATTAAAAAAATACATTTTTAAAAATTGAAAATCTTACTAGAATTGGTTTACAGAGTAAACAAAACTATTCACTTTAAAAATAAACCTTTCATATTGTATTATTAAAATAGTAAAAACTTCCTCAATCCTTCCAGCTGTTATGCTTTTTGTCTTTAATACTCAAACCCTCAGATCAACATTTGGTTTCAGATCTCCAATATCAGCAAAATGCAGCAACAAGAGAAGTCCAAAAGGGTCTTCTGTGTTTTCCATACAATAATTAGGGTTTTCCTTTAAGCTAGCATAGGTACAGCGTATATTTGAGAAGCATTAATGACATGCTTTGTGATTGCTGGGCTTCAAAATGACCAAAAATTGCAGTTCTTATTAAAATACAGGGGAAGGAAGAATGTCTAGACGCTTGGTCATTGTGCGTATCAGTGGGATATGTAATAGGAGGTTTGAATTCAATAGCTTGTTAGGTGTCAGGAGTATCTGGAGCATCTGCTGACTCAACAATCATGTTCATCGGATTGAAGGGTTTGGGCGCGGCTTTTGTGCAGCATAATCTTGAAAAAAACTATGATTTAATGCTTGAAGAACAACTATATTATATGTCACTATATACCAGGGCTGCCCAAACTCGGTCCTGGAGGGCCGGTGTCCTGCAGAGTTTAGCTCCAACTTGCCTCAACACACCTGCCTTTAAATTTCTAGTATGCCTAGTAAGAGCTTGATTAGCTGGTTCAGGTGTGTTTAATTGGGGTTGGAGCTAAACTCTTCAGGACACCGGCCCTCCAGGACCGAGTTTGGACACCCCTGCTATATACACTCATGATACACTCACGTCAGTATATGTAGGCTATTTTTTATTATTGGCCTATAGCAGGGGTAGGCAAGTTCGGTCCTAGAGAGCCTGTAGTCCTGCAGAGTTCAGCTCCAACCCTAATCAAACACACCTGAACAAGCTAATCAATGTCTTCAGGATTACTAAGGCTATAGGCAGGTGAGTTTTGTTTTCAGGGTTGGAGCTGAACTCTGCAGGATTGCGGCTCTCTAGGACCGAACTTGCCTACCCCTGACCTAGAGGCTACATAGCCCTGGCACTTTTACTGTGTAATCAGCTTAACTCCATATGAAGAATTCAATGCTAAGTCAGTAACAGTGTATTGAGGATCATGTGACCACTGCCCACTGGAAACATGTTATCAAAAAGCGATGAAACAGTTAAGCTAACTGTCACTTATTCACTCCTTACATTGGTCAGTTCCAGTTCCGCAGTCAATAGCGCGTAGATTGTGACGTAACATGGTGAACAACACCAACATTTTCCAGAACTTGTAAATGCTGTGGAACATTATGTTGTGTAACAGTAAATGTCTCAGTCAGAGACTGTTTTGCTTGCTCATTAGCAGTGTTTTCTACAGTTAAGAAAACTATTAGCCTAAACGATTACTATTTTTAAAATCCATAAAACAAAAAGTGTGTACTTTTTATACAGCATATTTACAGCATCTTTATATAGTCGATTGTTTGGTTGGGAAATATGTTCTAGTTGGGCTTGAGCAAAGTTCATTTTTACCAGTCTTTCACAATCCAATAATTGTTTCAGAAGCTTTTATTACATGTACTATGACTAAAGGAAAAGAACAGAATGTGAAATCATACTCCGTAACATGCTCAGTGTGCAGCTAGACAAGGTGTTAAGAAAGCATTTTATATTATCCAAAATCAGCGCATTTGTCACAGGTTGCTACTGTGAGGAGCCCGGAGCGAGGAGAACAAAACAAAGGAGTTTAATTCTTTTTTTCAGGGCATATTCTAATTTGTTGGTGGGTTTTTGTTAAATGTGAGCCAAAATCATCACAATTAAAAGAACCAAAGACTTAAACTACTTCAGTCTGTGTGCATTGAATTTATTTAATACACGAGTTTCACAATTTGAGTTGAATTACTGAAATAAATGAACTTTTCCACGACATTCTAATTTATTGAGATGCACCTATACACGTGACAGCATTAGCATAACATAACAGGCCAGATTTTGCTATCTCACAACAAATTGTTTGTAAGAACTATAAATAGAAATACTGAAGGTGTGATCTTTTAACAAACATAATTGATGTAATGGGATTTTAAATATGCTTTTATCATCTCATTATATTTTTCTCATTATTTATTTAGGGCAACACCTTCCATAATGGCCCACGAAATTAGAAGCATTTAGAAAATAATTACATTTAATAAAACCACATTGTGTTAATCATTGTCAATTTTGAATGAATCACCAATAATTGTATGGTCACTAATGAATAATAAATCTTATTAAAAGTGTAATTAAATACTCATTGTGAATTACATACTTTTTTTTTTTTTGCAAAGATATGGTTTATGGGCTGCTTTGAAAGGTTTACTCATTTTCACTGGGGATTTTTACTGTTGGTGTTTTTTGCTGATAAAAAAAAGTCACAAAAGAAGTAGCCTGAGACAATAATGGTAATTACATAGATATATATAGATAATGGTAATGATAATCATCTATGAGCTACTAAACTTTCTATGAGGCAATAGTTATTAAATATGTGAATCTTGAAGAAAACAGCAGTGTTGTTCTTATTAGGTTTAGTCATATTGGAAATCCCAGAAAAGCATGTGGATTCTGACAGTGTTTCAATCCAGGTTATAATTTAAAGGGATAGTTCACTCAAAAATTAAAATTCTATCATCATTTACTCACCCTCATGCCATTACAAACCTGTATGACGTTCTGGCTAGTCATCTCTAACACTAGCCATTCCCTTGGTGCCTAAATCCATGTTTTTATAATGGCATAAACATGCCCCACAACTATAAGGCAAACTACCTATCACTATATATTTTATATATCACTGTGTACTTTCATCAAAAAGGTAAAAAAAAAAAAACTTCCGCGACGTGAATAAACTAAATTGGACAATGAAATTAAGACGGGCACCTGCAATTCTGGCCAAATTAAAGATAGTTTAGTTTTTATTAGGTAACATTACATTCAATTAGATTTTAAAAGGTATTTACATTCTTAAGGACTCTACGCCGCTTACATTTCTTTTCAGGAGCACTTGTGCTCCTACTTCAAAAAAATATATAAAAGAAATAGGAACACCTTCTGATCATTGACAGAATGTAACCTTCCCAAAGGCGATATTTGACTCCTTAAAGGTTTTTTTTAACCTTTGTAATGTCTCTAACTTTATTAAATGTGTCATCTTTTGTGCCAAAAAATTTTGATTTATAAACTTTTATCGAAAATTTTAATTAAATAATAAATTCAATTAAAATAATAAGATACAATCAGGAAGCATAAGTTACTAGTCAAATGAAATCAGCATCAACAATTCATCTCTGCACAGCACAGAAGAGCACATAGTCTTCACAGACTTTTTGACAAGACTCAGAGGTGGTAGGCTATTAATGCATTTCATAATAACAATGTTATGAAATTAATGTTTTAAATATAAAGTTTTGAATATAGAAATATTAAACGATTTAAATTACTCAATTTATACTTTAAAAATAAAACTGAAACCGCCAGTAGGTGGCAGCAAGTCACTGTCTTTGTCACTGAATCATTAATTCAATGGATTCGTTCAAACGGCTGATTTATTTAGGAACGAAGCAAAAGTGACTCTCTTTATGAATGGGTCATTGAATCATTGACTCACTAGATTTGTTCAAAAACGCAGATTCATTCATAAACGAAACAGCGCTGTGTTTGCCTGGAGATGCACAGCGGCTCAGCTGTGACTTTGGAACTATTTTCGTTGACAAAATAGAGCACAATCAGACAACAGTGTTCCTAAAATGTAAGTCACTTTATTTTATATTAACTTTTTTATATTTAACTTTAACAAAAGTTTAAATATTAACTTTTGTATAAAACCAAAAATGTATAAAACTGTCGTATAAATTCAATTTCACATTTGCAAACTCCCTTTAAAGCTGTCACTCGTCTTAGTTCATCGTGATCTCACAAACTTCCATTTTAATTAATGAAGCTCTCTGCACTGCACACTGAAGCTATTATTTACATCGTCTCTACACTTTGTTTCTTATAATGAATGACAAAAACTGCAGTCTGCTCTCACGATCTGTGCTGTGAGGAGCAGGACGCGCACCGATCGAGAAGCATTTCTATTGGCTGCAGTCTGCAGGTATTATGGCCAATCACAAAAGAC
>NW_015627897.1:897189-911603 GCF_001515625.1 Sinocyclocheilus rhinocerous | reverse complement strand
TTTATAAACTTTTATCAAAAACTTGAATTAAACAATAAATTCTATTAAAATAATAAAATACAATCAAGAATAATAAGTTACCAGTCAAATGAAATCAGCATGATCAATTCAATTCAAAATCAATTAATCTTTGCAAGGCACAGAACTCTTTTTGACAAGACTCAGAGGTGGCATTAATGCATTTCATAATAACGATGTTATTATAACTGTTAAAATATAATGTTTTGAATATTGAAATATTAAACGATTTAAATGACTCAATTTATACTTTAAAAATAAAACTGAAACCGCCAGTAGGTGGCAGCAAGTCACTGTCTTTGTCACTGAATCATTAATTCAATGGATTCGTTCAAACGGCTGATTTATTTAGGAACGAAGCAAAAGTGACTCTCTTTATGAATGGGTCATTGAATCATTGACTCACTAGATTTGTTCAAAAACGCAGATTCATTCATAAACGAAACAGCGCTGTTTGCTTGGAGATGCGCAGCGGCTCAGCTGTGACTTTGTTTGGAACTATTTTCGTTGGCGAAATAGAGCACAATCAGACAATAGTGTTCCTAAAATGTAAGTCACTTTATTTTATATTAACTTTTTTATATTTAACTTTAACAAAAGTTTAAATATTAACTTTTGTATAAAACCAAAAATGTATAAAACTGTCGTATAAATTCAATTTCACATTTGCAAACTCCCTTTAAAATCTGTCACTCGTCTGAGTTCATGGCAATCTCACAAACTTCCATTTTAATTATTGAAACTCTCTACACTGCACACTGAAGCTATTATTTACATCGTCTCTACACTTTGTTTGTAATAATGAATGACAAAAACTGCAGTCTGCTCTCACGATCTGTGCTGTGAGGAGCAGGACGCGCACCGATCGAGAAGCATTTCTATTGGCTGCAGTCTGCAGGTATTATGGCCAATCACAAAAGACCGCATTGTGCAGCGAACCATAGACACAAATATATTGCGCTAGGTTTATGTGCACAGAACTGGGATCGCTTTCGTATAGTCTTCTGAATGGATAAAATATAGAAATCACTTTAATTTGCAAATAAACCTAACCAGTTGGAAATAAAACACCGTCCCCCCTCGAAATTCACTTCCCGGACTCCGTCCCCCCCATTTCCAGCCCTGACTATCTTTTAATCAAAACATAAAACATTATTTTTGTATCTGCGAGGCGTCCGTTACACATTTTCCCTGTCTGACTTGACTCTTGGTAATGTATTTTGCCCCGCCCCAAACATATGATTAGACTATCAGTCGACTATCCGCAAAATTCGAAAATTCCGATTCGACTATGAAAATCCTGAGTCGGGGACACCCCTAGTAATCAGATTACTTTTTTTTTCAAGTAACTAGTAAAGTAACACATTACTTTTTAATTTACAAGAAAATATCTGAATTACGTTTTCAAATAAGTAACTCCAGTTACTTTGTTTTCCCATTTATTGACTGACAGCTCTCCTGTCCCAATGTTGAGAGAAATCGAGAGAAAGTGCAGAGGCGTTGTGTTCACTGTTATTGTAGTTCTGGAATAAATGTGAGCATGCATTTACTCATCTTATACTTGCACACAACAGATTCAGTATTCCTTGAAATGAATAAAAACAGTTAAATGCAAACCTGCAATAAATAAATGTTAAATACATAAATATCCTTTATGTAGCCTATTTAGGCCTAATCCCATTTTATTAACCAGTGTCTTTACTGCTGACCTTCGATGATCCAATTAAACTATACTAACAACCATAACTTTAGACCAGTGGTCGCCACGATCGACTGGTAGATCTTTATCACTGTCCCAGTAGATCCCGAAAAAAACAGTAAAATAAGTACAAAAATGCATTACATTTATGGGGTTATATTAATGTATCACTGAAGGGTACTGTCTTGAGAAAAGTTTCGATGGCAATGGCATTTTCTTCTCATATAAAGCGCAGCTCTGCTTTGTTTACAGCGGTAACCAAGGAAACGCTATAGTGACCTGTTTGTAATTCCAGTGATTGGGGGAGAGACGAGAGAAAAGCGCCCGCAGACCTGGGAGAGGGGAGAGAGTTGGAGGAGTGTGCGTGGTGTATGACCAGATGCGAGACTGTGAAGGCAGAGAGCCAAGCAGCGCTTACTTTATGTTTGATTTTTGTTGTGGGGGAGCGAATAAAGAGTTTACCCGCCACCCCTGACTTCCTCGTCCTTCTTCCGAATTACGAACTGTATTACAGTGAAATGAAAGAATGATTTAATAAAAAATCAGAATGATTAGTAATTGTCTCTAATTGGCCTGTTTATCTAAGCCCTCAAAATGCTTATTATTTAGTGGTACAGTATTGCATGATTTGTAGATTATATTTAATAGTTTACACTTTGCATAAATGTTTGCAATTAGTTTTTAAAAGGCAATATTACATTCTTAAGGACTCTATGCTTGTGTTTCTTTTCAGGAGCACTTGTGCTCCTACTTTAAAAAAAAATTTTTAAATAGGAACACCTTCTGATCAATGACAGAAATTAACCTTCCTATTAAAATGCGATATTTGACTCCTTAAAGGTTTTTAAAATAAATAAATTAAAAAAGCCTTTGTAATGCCTCTAACTTTATTAAATGCATGCCATCTTTTGTGCCTAAAAATTTAGACATAGACTTTTAGCAAAAAATTTAATTAAACAATAAATTCAATTAAAATAATAACATGCAATCAGGAAGAATAAGTTACTAGTCAAATTAAATCAGCATCAACAATTCATCTTTGCACGGCACAGAAGAGCACAAATGTGGCATTACAGGCTTTTTGACAAGACTCAGAGGTGACATTAATGCATTTCATAATAACAATGTTATGAAATTAATGTTTTAAATATAAAGTTTTGAATATAGAAATATTAAACGATTTAAATTACTCAATTTATACTTTAAAAATAAAACTGAAACCGCCAGTAGGTGGCAGCAAGTCACTGTCTTTGTCACTGAATCATTAATTCAATGGATTCGTTCAAACGGCTGATTTATTTAGGAACGAAGCAAAAGTGACTCTCTTTATGAATGGGTCATTGAATCATTGACTCACTAGATTTGTTCAAAAACGCAGATTCATTCATAAACGAAACAGCGCTGTTTGCTTGGAGATGCGCAGCGGCTCAGCTGTGACTTTGTTTGGAACTATTTTCGTTGGCGAAATAGAGCACAATCAGACAATAGTGTTCCTAAAATGTAAGTCACTTTATTTTATATTAACTTTTTTATATTTAACTTTAACAAAAGTTTAAATATTAACTTTTGTATAAAACCAAAAATGTATAAAACTGTCGTATAAATTCAATTTCACATTTGCAAACTCCCTTTAAAATCTGTCACTCGTCTGAGTTCATGGCAATCTCACAAACTTCCATTTTAATTATTGAAACTCTCTACACTGCACACTGAAGCTATTATTTACATCGTCTCTACACTTTGTTTGTAATAATGAATGACAAAAACTGCAGTCTGCTCTCACGATCTGTGCTGTGAGGAGCAGGACGCGCACCGATCGAGAAGCATTTCTATTGGCTGCAGTCTGCAGGTATTATGGCCAATCACAAAAGACCGCATTGTGCAGCGAACCATAGACACAAATATATTGCGCTAGGTTTATGTGCACAGAACTGGGATCGCTTTCGTATAGTCTTCTGAATGGATAAAATATAGAAATCACTTTAATTTGCAAATAAACCTAACCAGTTGGAAATAAAACACCGTCCCCCCTCGAAATTCACTTCCCGGACTCCGTCCCCCCCATTTCCAGCCCTGACTATCTTTTAATCAAAACATAAAACATTATTTTTGTATCTGCGAGGCGTCCGTTACACATTTTCCCTGTCTGACTTGACTCTTGGTAATGTATTTTGCCCCGCCCCAAACATATGATTAGACTATCAGTCGACTATCCGCAAAATTCGAAAATTCCGATTCGACTATGAAAATCCTGAGTCGGGGACACCCCTAGTAATCAGATTACTTTTTTTCTTCAAGTAACTAGTAAAGTAACACATTACTTTTTAATTTACAAGAAAATATCTGAATTACGTTTTCAAATAAGTAACTCCAGTTACTTTGTTTTCCCATTTATTGACTGACAGCTCTCCTGTCCCAATGTTGAGAGAAATCGAGAGAAAGTGCAGAGGCGTTGTGTTCACTGTTATTGTAGTTCTGGAATAAATGTGAGCATGCATTTACTCATCTTATACTTGCACACAACAGATTCAGTATTCCTTGAAATGAATAAAAACAGTTAAATGCAAACCTGCAATAAATAAATGTTAAATACATAAATATCCTTTATGTAGCCTATTTAGGCCTAATCCCATTTTATTAACCAGTGTCTTTACTGCTGACCTTCGATGATCCAATTAAACTATACTAACAACCATAACTTTAGACCAGTGGTCGCCACGATCGACTGGTAGATCTTTATCACTGTCCCAGTAGATCCCGAAAAAAACAGTAAAATAAGTACAAAAATGCATTACATTTATGGGGTTATATTAATGTATCACTGAAGGGTACTGTCTTGAGAAAAGTTTCGATGGCAATGGCATTTTCTTCTCATATAAAGCGCAGTCGTGATTAAAATGCAGTGGTTGCCTCTTAATTTCAAATGGCTAGATATTTTTGTTTAAAGCCAGTTTGTTTGTTATAAAGCAAATAGCCAATAAATAAATTTGCTTAAAAATCTGTATCAGTGTCAGAATCCAATTTGCTAGTTTAAAAATAAAAAAGAAAGAAAGAAGAGAAAATCTGAATTCTGAATCAGCTATGATCGGCGCATCACTAATTAAAATACTAAGTAAAAGGCCTCAAATTTGAAGTACAATCTGGGATGTCTTTTTCTATCAATTCTTCAATAGGTAGATCTTGTCTTTCATAAAGGCCGAGGTCAGGGATCTTGGGCCTAAAAAGGTTGGTGACCACTGCTTTAGACAAACATAAGATTTGTGTTTGTTGTGTTGAACGTTCTTCTCCTGTGTCCTATTCTTAATGCAATCTAGAATGGCCGCACAGAAGAAATGTTTCAGTGTTGCCAACTAATTTTCAGGGGAAGTTGCTAAAGGCTGGACAAATTGTTGCTAAAGTTGCTAAATGATATTGTGATGCCATTGCACAAATGCATCGTTATCTAATCACAACGCAAAACTGAATAGAATATACAATCAGATCACTCAAATCTCAGCAAAAATATGATTATGAATATGATTTGAAATGTTAATTTAGATGTGTTAGTGAAACTAAAATATAAATATAATAATATATATTTTTTAAATACAACATTGAATTATTGAACATTTACACATTTTTTTACGATTATAGTTTATGTAGGCCTATTTTCTTATTAACTAGTAAAACTACACATTCTGAATAATTATATTTTTAAGCAGTGGATTAGTTAGTATGCTACACTTCAAG
Organism: Sinocyclocheilus rhinocerous; assembly: GCF_001515625.1. Taxonomy (NCBI): domain Eukaryota; kingdom Metazoa; phylum Chordata; class Actinopteri; order Cypriniformes; family Cyprinidae; genus Sinocyclocheilus; species Sinocyclocheilus rhinocerous. The sequence continues at coordinate 906,157 of NW_015627897.1, read as the reverse complement.
AAAAGTCTGTAAAATAGGGCACAATGTACTGTGATAATTTATAGGAATTTTCTGTATTGATTTTTTACAGGTTTTTTAATGTCCTAGCAGAAAATTACCAGTAACTTTTCAATTTTTCTACAATATTTTTAAACTGATTAACAAGTGCAGGTACAAACTAATAACAAGGTGTTATCATAAATGAACAATTATTAATGAACAATTGCAACTCACATGATATGTGTCCTGCTAGACGATTTTTGTGTGTGTGTAATGCAGATAAAAATGATCGCCTTTTTATCATTTGAGTCACAGTTACTAAAAGTTGCCAAATAAATTTTAAAAATTGCTCAATTTGTTGCTAGGTGCTTTTTGAAGAAAAAAAGTTGCTAGGGTAGTCTGAAAAGTTAAATTGGCAACACTTGTGTTTGTTTGTGGTGCGCCCTCTACTGTACAGATGTGAATTTACATTTCCTTCAGCCAGAGGCTTATATTCATTTCGCTGTGTGAAAGTTGTGAAAGGTGCAAAAGGGCTTTTACATTTGCCAAAAAGATAACTTTTTTTATATATTAAAAACAAAACAAGCAAATCCAGCCCAGATGAGAAAAGATAAAACACAAAAGTAACGTAAGGCACTACTTTCCAAAAAAGTAACTAACACAGTTACTTTTTTAGCAAGTAACGCAATATTGTAATGCATTACAATATGGGAATAAGAGACAGACATAAAGGACAAACCGAAACCACAAAGCCATAAAGAATAACACTGTTAGTACTAGGTAGGACATCTAGTGGTGAACTTATGAAGCTACAGGTGAAAAGCCACATTATCAAAACTAACTTTCACTTTAAACAGACAGTCACATACAGTATAGATATAGAGCAGAGTCTGAGGGCAATTTGGTTACTATAAGAGCTTTGATAATAATGTTGTTTACAACATCAAACCTGCAGGATTTCCATACCTCATTTTATATAATTATATTTGTGTCCACATATTTAGATCAGAAATATATTTCTTAAAAAGCTTATTTGTTTATTTATTTTAATTTGACTCAATTATCTAAAGGTTTTTTTTTTTTTTGCTTTTTGTTACTGTAAGAAAGCAGGAGGACATTGTTTTCCCCTGCTTTTTTCCTGGAGGAACTGATCCTTTTTGTCTTTCCTTGTCTCTCTCTTACCACTTTTATTTTTATTTACCTGTATTTTCATTAGGTTCTGTTGTGTTTGTTGATGAGCAGGTGTTCCATGGCTGGATCGTTGACATTTTTTAAACAGTACCTGCTTTTGGATTCTCTCCTGCTCTTTTCTCATCTTCTTCTCTTTATTTGAAGTGACCTTTTTCTCTGCCAGTTTATAAAAGTCTCTTTTCCTGCTGACTAACAGAGGACAGCTGGCTGATGTTGTTGCCAAATTCAATTTCTCTTGTCTTTTCTTTTCCTCTTTTTTTTATACATATAACTTTCACGGTGTCCGTTTCCATCCAATCAAGCTTTGCTTATGCAGGTGGTGGAGTTTCATATTCAGTCTTTTTCTCCTTTTTTGTTCTCCTTTCTTGTCTCAATTCCTCTACCACTATGATCTCTCTCTTGCTTTTCAGGACTTTCATCTTCTATCTTTCTCTCTTTCTTTGTCTGTTCCATTGTCTTGTTATTTTCTGCATGTTTTCTGTGGAGGAGTTGCATCCCCCCCCCCCTTATTCAGCTTTACGGGTGACTTGCATGATGTTTGTTTCTATCCATGCCACACACACACACACACACACACACACACACACACAGACATCCGGCTGACTCTTCTCAGCTCCATGCAATTTCGCAAATATTTACATAGTAATCTGGACGCTGAATCAGTGCCTTTAAAGAATGCTTTGGAGAGTTGCCACTCATTTCCCGGATGGCTGCTCGAGCGCTTGCTCTGCTTTGCAGCTGAATCTTTCTCCTATATTTGTGACAAGCTTTGATATTTAGTGTTTTTGTTCGTAAGGGGGTTCTCCGAGATGCTGCCGTGACGTATGCGGCTCTCCGCCAATCACAATCCTCAGATCAAACATAACCGACCAGCACTTGTCAGTGAGGGGGAAAAAAACCCACCGCGAAATGCAGGTTATTTTGCCAGCGGCGGTGAAATAAACCGAAAGCGTTTCAGATATAGAGTCTTGTGCTCCTTTGAAGGATTAAATCACCATTTCTGCCTCCTGAACATTTTCTATTCATCTCCTTTCGCGTTTCGTCTTATTTTAAGGATGTCTGTGGCGGGGTTTAAGAAGCAGCTGCACAAAGCGAGTCAGGTAAGGAGACGCCCGCGTTACGCTGTTTATCTTATAATACCCAAGTTCTGAGGGTCTTAACAGGTGGATGTGGAGAAAGCGCTCGTGTGTTGTTTGACTGAAGCTGTCTGATTGGTTTCTGTGTTTCTAGAGGCCCGTCAGAGCGGCAGAAACGCCGCAGAGCCGCTTTACTTCTCATCTCAATATTTGTGTCAACTTTGTTACATTTGTATGCTATCAGCGCGTTTTAGTTTATAAATCTCCGCTCACTGTGACGTAACCATGCGTTTTTTTAAATGTTGCAAATTATCCCTCAGCTTGCTGTTGTGAGGCCTGCTTAAATGAAACTGGTAACTTAGGCCCTAATTGTAATAATGAATTGATGTTAAATGCATTATTATAGTAATCATAATCATCATCTGCTATCGAGGATGCCCTGGAACTGAAATATGGAGGTGTTAAAGTAATAACAATGTTAGATGATACGGTGACGCATTGCTGCCACACACATATTATTTTTTTCCACTCAATTATGTCGTAATAACGAGATGTTATGTCGTTCAAACGACATCTTTTCTTGTAATAACAGATGTTTTCTCGTTAAAACGACATATTTTCTCGTAATAACAGATGTTTTCTCATTAAAACGACATCTTTTCTTGTAATAACAAGATGTTTTCTCGTTAAAACGACATCTTTTCTCATAAAAAACGAGATGTTATGTTGTAAAAACGATATAATTATCTTGTTAAAAGGACATATTTTCTCGTAATAACGACATATTATGTCATAAAAACGACAAATTGTGAAACTCGTGTATTAAATAAATTCAGTGCACACAGACTGAAGTAGTTCAAGTCTTTGGTTCTTTTAATTGTGATGATTTTGGCTCACATTTAACAAAAACCCACCAATTCACTATCTCAACTGATGCACCTGCACATTCGGCCTGTGTGAAGTTTCTGTCTGGCCAAAAACGGACCGAATTTGCATGCCCTGCTGTAAATTTTGACCGGTTGATGAAAAACAAGCTTATGTGGATTCTACACATTTAAACAATTCAGATAAATTATCTAGAATTATTTATGGAGCAGATAAAATACATATAATCATTTATTAATCAATTATCATTTTGACATATCTTTTCTTTATTTAAAGGCTGAAATGTGAGGTTTACCTTATAATGAAACTTTTTCAAAGCTTTATTTGAACATTTACATTAGATATTTCAACATGCTATTAAACTGTTGTCAGTCAAGTTGTCATTTAAAATCCGAACATCACTGGGCTTAATATTTCTTTATTTGAATGACTGAAGTTTGATTTAACAACAAATTGAAATACGAACAAAAAGAAATAAAGAGATTTTCTAATAGGCTAATATTAATAATAATAATAACAATAATAATAATAATAATAACCTAATAATATTAATAATATTTGAAAACGTGCAAACGAAAATTAAGCTAGATTTTTTTTAGGCCTATTTTTGTTCTTGGGTAAACAAATGAGCTTATGCTTTAATATTTGTTTCACATGCGTGGGCAGCTTTGATACTTTAGTCTGATTATATATTAATTATGTATTAGTCGCACCCTGTTATTTTACAAAAGCAATTTGTAACGTTTTGTTGTTATTGTGGAAGTATAGAAAATAAAGCAGACATTTCTTTCCTCTGTTATGGAGTAGCCTAAGGGATCGCGCCGGCGCCGCCGAACCGAAAAGAACAGTGTTGGGCTTTATATGAGATGTATATTTGCAAGAAATATAGCCTATACAACAGCCAGACAGTTTGAAGAAACATTATTGTGACTAATTTGCAGAGCGGTACATGATATGAACTCTTATTCTGTGTGATGAGATAGGCAGTAAAGACGGGTTGAGAGAAAAGTGGCGTTTTTAGGGCCGCCCACGCACAAATAGCAAGCTAATTTTTTAACCCACAAATAGGGCTGGACAATAATTCAATATCAATATGTATCGCGACTGATATCAATTTTGGCCATATCGTCCAGCCCTACCCACAAACAAAAAATATGAAAAATCTAGCTTAATTTTCGTTTGCCCATTTGCCAAACAGAACAAAATAATAATAATATTAGACTATTAGAAAATCTCTTTATTTATTTATTTTTTCATATTTTGATTTGTTGTTAAATCAAACTTCAGTCATTCAAATAAAGAAATATTAAGCCCAGTTTTGATCTGATCATAGCCTAAAGGAGTCATGGGTCTGAGTGCAGTTATTGGATAGCACTATATTGTAGACAGATAGGAGATTAATCCTAATAAACATGCCGCTACAATTAAAATCATTACATTAAAATAAATTTAAAACAGTGTATTTCAATAATTTCAGCAGCGTGCAGATCCTCGTTTATGTCAGACTGTGGCGACAGCAGCGCGGACAGTCGCTTAGCTCGCTCACATATAGCCTACCATATATCAATAATAACAGTAAAACAGTTTTTATGACATAATATGTCGTTATTACGAGAAAAAATATGTAGTTTTAACGAGAAAATATGTCGTTTTAACGAGATAATTATATTGTTTTTACGACATAACATCTCGCTTTTATGAGAAAATATGTCGTTTTAACGAGAAAACATCTGTTATTACGAGAAAAGATGTAGTTTTAACGAGAAAACATCTAGTTTTTATGAGAAAAGATGCCATTTTAACGAGAAAACATCTGTTATTACGAAAAAATATGTCGTTTTAACGAGAGAACATCTCGTTTTTACGAGAAAATATGTCATTTTAATGAGAAAACATCTCGTTATTACGAGAAAAGATGTCGTTTTAATGAGAAAACATCTCTTTATTACGAGAAAATATGTCGTTTTAACAACATAACATCTCGTTATTATGACATAATTGAGTGGAAAAAATAATGTGTGTGGCAGCAATGCGTCACCGTAAGATGAAACGTTGCAGACATAAAATATTCCATAGACGATATATAAATAACGTTTTTTTTGCTAACATTTTGAGAACAGTATTAAAGACCAGATAACTCTGAATAAACATTTTATTAACATTACTGGAAGAACGTTTGTTCATAACTTTGAGAGAACCTTGCCAGAACATTAGCCAAACTAGTGTGTTTTCCATTTGCTTTTCTAAAGGTATTATTGTGATTTCTCGTTAAACATTAAAACTAGTTTTTGTTCTGTTACTAGTAACAATTGGATCAACAATCTGCAAACAAAGAGATGAAAATGAACAAAACAACAGCTTTGATGGGATGTGGCAGTACACAAAATCCAGTTAACAACCACTGCATAGTCCCCACTCTAAATGTTTTTCAATAATCCATTATCGCTAGATGTACATAACAATATGGAATAAAAAATAGTTACCACTGCAGTTTCTTTGCAACTTTAATCATTACCATTATGCAAATAATGTTTACATTGTTAGTGGTATTTTTCAACATCATAGGCAAAACACAAAATACAATATGTCATCACTTAATGTTGTACAGTTAATGAATGATGTCCATCTGTTTTGCCAGAGAAATCCCAGTTTAACAGCTGTACAGCCCCAACAGTAGGCACATTCATACTGTAATTGTTCTACAGTTTAATTTCTGTGTTAGTAGCCTTCTTTGTTTGGCCGTTCAGAGTTCAACATCCTCTTCTTTGAATAAAGACATTCAGTGGAAGTGCAGGATGTGTTTGTTTGGGAGAACTGTCAAATCTCTCTTTACCTGATTAATGTTTTGCCATATCTCAGGTAGTAGGTGGTTCTGCATCATTACGCTTTAATGATGTAGCTTCAGCTGTACACTTCAAATTATAGTGGTCTGATAGTTTACTGTAATTCCTGTAATTTACAACTGCAGTCATCAGAGACTGTAAAATAAGATTTAATGCATAACTCTTCACAATCTGCATAGTGAATAATTAGCCCTTGATCTGAAATCTGTATGGCACAAAAACTGAGACCAAGGAATCAGATTAGTGTTACATTTATGGACTAATTTGTTTGACATCTTCTGAAGAAGGCTTGTTTATGTAAAACTCATTGGCATGTTGCTAAAGTTGAAATTGAAATTGATTACCAGGGTGTTGCTATGCCGTTTCTAAGGTGTTATGAGGGATTTTAAAATGTTGATTTCTCCATGACTTTCTGGTCTCTATATGGATCAGGTAATTTCTTTTTGGCCACTAGTTTTATGTTTTAGCATTAAAAAAGTGATATTATCCCAAAGTGTAAATGATTTTCGTATGTGTGGTATGGTTTCTGTGGGTCTTAAATGACCCTTCCACAAATTAAGGCCATAAAAAATATTATCCCATAATCTAGATAATAGTAATTCCAGTCAAACTGAACAAATCCAGAAATGGATTTTTATAATCTCATATATATATAAAACATTTTTTTTGACATGTAGCCTCACCAAAGTCTATCTCCTAGTGTGGCAGTTGTTTTTCATTTTATTGTTTTGTAACCCCATGCTGTGCCCACTAGAAGGTCTGCAGTTAGTTTTAAAAAAAATGTTATGGTAGTACGCTTTTGTTTTGGTGGATATTTTCCATTGTCTTTCTAAATGGCTCAACAATAATGTTTTGTTTCCTGCTGCAGTGGTTAAAATTTGTACTTGCTCTGTTGACATTTCCATGGACCCTAAGGCAAAATAATAATTTTTTGCTCATTTTACAGCTTATTTTCATTTAAAGTGACATAAAGTGTATTTTAAATGAACATTTTATGATTTCATGAGTAACTCTAATCAGACCTGTTATTTTATACTGATTGAGTCAAGTCATGAGATCACATGACTGACCTAAATACTCAATTTAAAACAGGAACCCTCCAATATTTGGACACTTTCATCAGTTAAATAAATCATGGTTGACCTTGTATAGTGCATTTCTATCAGTAGATGTTGCATCCACATTGCTATTATTTATGTACACGTTTAAATTATATGGTGCATTTAAACCGACTTTTAATGCAGCGATGCAGGTTTTACGGCATGCATGAATGGGTGCCGTCGGAATGTGAGTCCAAACAGCTGATAAATACAGCACAACAATCCACAAGTAATCCACACCATTCTGAATGAAAAGCTGCATGTTTCATTTTAGGTGAACTATTCCTTTAACACAGACTCTCTCAATATAGAAAGCTGTTGGTATATCTAATATAGTTCACGTATTAGACTGTAATGTAATTTGATTGGGATGATCAGATATATCATCTTCTTTCTGGTTTATTCTAGCACATAGTCTGTTTACACACTTGCTGCTCATATACAATAAAGCCCTATGTTTTAGTCTGAACCTACAGTCTACAGATGACCAGTGCAGTAGTGCTGGTTATGAACACATTATTGAATATGGATGGAAGCAGCACATTTCAACCACTTACAGTTTTTTTGATAGTAGAAATGCAAGAGCATCCAAATGCATGAAATGAAATTCAGATATTCAGCATTGATGCTGCTCAGTGTCAACCTGTTAGTTTGGAGGCGCAAGCCAGCATTTAAATAATGGATATAAGTGGTGTTGAATATTGCATTTTTAATAATATTTTGGCTATTACACAGGTTTTGTTCCCTGCATGGCATCCACACTGCCTTGGCTGGTCTTCAATAGTCTATTTCTAAAACAAAGTTCACTTGTCATTAGTTGACATCGTTTAAACATATTTGTATGGCTGATAAGAGCTGGGCAGGCAAGAGCTTGTTTATAATCTTGTCCTATTTTCCCAAAGGCTCTATTCTGACTGTATGCAACAAATCACTGTGTGAATTAAATGCATCTGGTGTCGTGTCAGTGGCTCTTTTTAAGACCGAGATTGCGCAGGAAAGCTCAACTGAACCCTCAAGAATGAATACAGGAAGTTTTAGGTGGGATTTTCCCACATAAGCAGCACACCAGGATCAGAGTAACTTAGTAACCAGATGTCAACATGGATCAGGGCTAGGTGTGTGTGATAGCATGAGTTATGTGAACCTGGCGAAATGATTAATTGCTGTTGTATATACAAGTTACTGTAAGTTTCTTTTTCTTTTTTTAATGGATTAAGGAAACAATTCTTATGTACTAGGGGTGCTCCGATCAGGATTTTTGAGCATATATCCATATCGATCACCGATACCGATCTTTTTAAAACCTTCTTTTTATAATTTATAACTATTTATAGTGACACTCCATCAGGATTTTTAGACATTTATTCAGGGCCTGAATTTCATTTTTGAAAATGGGGGGAAATTCCCCTCTTAGGTGACTGTTGTGAGAGGAGAAGCAGCTTTCACACTGGAGTCTGCTACTGATCCGTGGCTGTTTACCACAAACACAACATTTATCCATTATTTTGATTTCAAATCCAAACATTGTCACTAAAATGCTTTATCAGCATATTATTGTATCTAAAATTGTATCTAAAAATCTAAAAGTGCTCTTTCCCTTTAAACCTAGCCAAAAAGCCATATGTGTTGATTGTGAAACACAGTAGACTTTAATAATATGCATTTATGCTGTAATTACTACATTTTCGTGTCAATCCATGTTCATATTTACTGCAAACAATGCGCTGTTACTTTAATTCAGCGCTTGCAGCGCAGCAAAAATAGACTCGGTGCGGAAACGATCTCTGCACTGCTGCAGACGCACCGCTCGTGGAACGCACTGCCGGACCGCAACGGTGTGCAGTGTGGACTTTATTAATCCGTTAACATGAGCGCGGAAAAAATACGCACCGCA
>NW_015627897.1:886811-897081 GCF_001515625.1 Sinocyclocheilus rhinocerous | reverse complement strand
TGGCTGTTTACCACAAACACAACATTTATCCATTAGTTTGATTTCAAATCCAAACAGTCACTGAAAATGCTTTTTAGCATGGACTGTGCTTTCACAGTGCTTTTTTTTCACATGGCAAAAAGCCATATGTGTTGACTGTGAAACACAGTAGACTTTAATAATATGCATTTATGCTGTAATTACTACATTTTCGTGTCAATCCATGTTCATATTTACTGCAAACAATGCGCTGTTACTTTAATTCAGCGCTTGCAGCGCAGCAAAAATAGACTTGGTGCGGAAACGATCTCTGCACTGCTGCAGACGCACCGCTGGACCACAACCGTGTGCCGTGAACGCTTTAATCCGTTAACATGAGTGCAGAAAAAATACGCACCACGTATACACTGCAAATGGAGTAATGTGAACCTGGCGTTATGTATGTGCGCTGCGAATGTGCATGAGCGCACGGTCTTCAGGAGAGCGCGCGAGCGTTGAATGGTTAAACACTGGCAAGAATTAAAAAGAAATGCAATTTATAAACTTTAGTGACGATTTGACACTGCCTCGACTGTGCAAGTGACAATTCCTGTGTCAACTGTGCAGCTCGCTTATAGCTTATAGAGAGACGCGATGTGTGGTGATTTGAAGCCAATTGCGTATTTTGAGAGAGAAAGAGAGAGCGCGCGCGGTGATTCACTCACGCTGTGTGTGAAATTACGTCTCACACAAGGTTTTCAAATTACTTTATAAGTTATTTAATGAAAAAATATGAAGGTGAGTACCTCACCTTCAGCATTATAATTATTTCACCCGCGCCGGACAGAGACTGAGACGGTGCCGCTGCATGTCCCAAACCTCTCACGGCAGCGCCATCGGCTTGAGATCTGTTTTTTGACATCGGCCTTTTAGAGACCGCCGATCAATCATCCCAACGTGATTATCGGCCGATTGTGATCGGTAGCCGATCAATCAGAGCACACCTATTATGTACACATGCAGGTATTACACAGAAAAAATAAATAAAAAAATTAGATTCAAAGTTCCAATATAGAAGGATGCTGGTAAAATATACATGCAGGGTTGTGAACACCAATTATTATTTGTGCATGCGACAGAGTGACAAAACAAATGTTGTTATTGTCTATTTATCTTTTCGTTGTCTATATTCTCTAGGTTGTATATCAGTGTAATATAAATTGTGTTTAGTAGTGTTTAGTACAAGCCGTGAGTGAAATAGGTGACTTGTCAGACTTCCAATAAGGACAAATCATGGAAGCCTGTTTAGCAGGAGCATTTGTAACCCTAAGAGCTAAATTGTTGGGTGTTTTATGAACACCAGTCTTTGTGATTATGACTGCGGACACAAAGCATGGCAAGACTTTATCAGTGAAGAACAATAGTGGGTGGAAACCTGATAATGACCTTCAAACTTTAAGAATTATTGTGTCCAAACAACACAGAATTACTTTTAAATTGTATTAAAACTTGCTTTATTTGGCATTGAAAACTGACTGAGCAAAAAGATTAGAGCTGTATGTTTCTAGAGGTCAAACCAGTTATTTTTCTCCAAGCATAAATGCAAAGAAACACAAACAAAAATGGTTTCAGGATCACCCTAGATATGCTTTCTTTTCTTGAATTTGGGAAATTTTCTCTATATGCAGCAGCAGAGAACTAAACTGCAAATTACAGAGAGTAATAAATATAAAGCATAAATATATTTTCAGCACAAATTAAAATCAGAAACCGACTGTGAAATCAGGGCCTCACGCTGTGCAGAGAACACACAGATCTCTGGCTGGCAGAGAATGTGCGATTTATGCGAAAACAGCAGTTCCTCTTCACAGAAATGAGATTAACCGGCAGATGTGTTTACACAAGACTTCAGCTCACTTACAGCCACATTTATTATTGATTGTGTGCTATCGATCCGAGAGCCCACTCCTGGAGAGGAACAACACTGTGACGAGGCTGATCTCTGTTTATTACTCACATTAGCGAGTGCTCCCACGGTCAGTACGCACAGTAATGGTTTTACTGCAGATGGTTGCAAGCAGACGCTACTAGAGTTATTCTAGTGTAGGGCTGGACGATATGGCCAAAATTTATATCACGAACTGGTAATGTATATCGAAATATCGGAAATGTGTTTAAAAATCATATCACCGTTATTGAAAAAAATTATATCGCGATACATACTGATATTGAATTATTGTCCAGCTCTATTCTAGTGTACACAGGAATGTAAACCACTTAAATGGGCCACAGTCTGTTTTCTGCTCTGTCTTCAGCTCTTCAGTCTGGTATCATCGTGAGCGATAAGACTTTTTTAAAACTGCGGACTGTATGACTGAATCTCATTTTGCATTTTAGGATTAGTGCGTCATAAAATGTTATCTTCCATAAACTGTTGTGCGACAGACGTCTCTTTAGACTTTTTCCAGTGTGTTTTTTCACCCTTATGCCTTTTTCTTTATTATGACTTTTATTGTGATACTGGCTATTATTATGGCCATTTTCTCACAAAAAAGTTTCTTGTGGCTTCAGAAGACTTGTGATATTTTATGGAGTTTTTGTACCTGTTGTGAAGCTTGAAAGTGTCAGTCAAGTTCTGTTAAGTAATAATACTTTAATTTTGGAGTAATTCATTTAGCTATATGCTGAGGCTTACATGCAAATGTCGATGTGAGGACAATCAATTATATTTCATGAAGTCATATATATGTAATAGCTCTTCCGGATTGTCTGATTGTGCTGTAGCTGTTACGTTCTCAAAATTTTGTTTTGGCACAATGATTACGTGTTAGGATAGAAGTCTCCTCCCCAATCACAATCCAACATGTCCCTGTGAAAATAAGGCAGGATGTTCCCAGTCGTGGGAGAGCGTTTCTTCTCTTCCCGTCCTCGCTCATTCAGGAAGTTCTGATTGGACAGAGCCGTAGTATTAATTCTTTATGTGAAACACTATTGTTGAAATGTTGCTGCCACTCCCACAGGAAATATTTAATGAGCGTCCTTCATCTATCTATCTATCTATCTATCTATCTGTCTATCTGTCTATCTATCTGTCTGTGTCTGTCTGTCTGTGTGTGTCTGTCTGTCTGTCTGTGTCTGTCTATCTGTCTGTGTCTGTCTGTCTGTCTGTCTAGGTAGATACATAGTATACTATACAAAAGCAGTATTTAAATATACAGTTTAAGATGGTTCACTATGCTTTTTGTCTTGGACACCCTGGTGATGTAAAAAAAAAAAAAAGTGTTTCACCTCAATTTATAATGTTACACAAGATTTCCATTTCAAATAAATGCTGTTCTTTTGAACTTTATCAAAGAATCCTGAAAAAATGCATCACTGCTTTCACAAAAATATGAAGCAGCACAACTGTATTCAACATTGATAATAATAGGAAATGTTTCTTGAGCAGCAAATCAGCATATTAGAATGATTTCTGAAGGATCATGTGACACTGAAGACTGGAGTAATGATGCTGGAAATTCAGCTTTATCATCACAGGGATAAATTACATTTTTAAATATATTCAAATAGAATACTGTTATTTTAAATGTTAATAATATTTCACAATATTACAGGTTTTGCTGTATTTCTGATCAAAAAACCATAAGAGAATTTTTCAAAAACATTTAAATCTTAATCTATAGTCTGGTTTTCAGTCAATTATGAAAATGTGTAGTTGTGCACATCCCTAGTTTGTGCTAAATGTTGATTTCAGTGTGAAATGTTTTCAAGTTGAACAAAATTCAAGTCACGCAATTCTGTTTTCATGATCATTCATCTCTGGTACTTGTGGGCGTCCCAGCTAGTTGGCATGTTATTCTGGAATGGATGACCTTTAGGAGTCTGTGTAGAGCGTTCCTGTTTTTGTGACCTTTTACTGAAACTGCATTGATGAATCAGTTCTTGAAAAGCTAGAATAGGAAACCGATCCCACCCATGAAAAAAAAAAAACACAGACCATTGTTGTTGTTGTTATTTTTATTGTTTTGTTGATTTTTACCCGCAAAGGACAGGGTCTCATTGGTCAGAGCTGTTCCATTGATCATGCCGCATTGTCTTTATTCTCTGGGGAGGAAGAAGGTCAGAGCGCTCGTGCTGTGAAACTCTTTCACAAACCGCTGTATTTTAACTCCAGTACCCTGTAGGAAATTACACTTCTGAGAGAACATTGAGTCTGTGACTGTCTTTTCTCAGATGTTTGATGTGTGTCTGTCTGTCTGTCTGTGTCTGTCTATCTGTCTGTGTCTGTCTGTCTGTCTGTCTAGGTAGATACGTAGTATACTATACAAAAGCAGTATTTAAATATACAGTTTAAGATGGTTCACTATGCTTTTTGTCTTGGACACCCTGGTGATGTAAAAAAAAAAAAAAGTGTTTCACCTCAAGCACCCTGATGTAACCAGTGTTACTTCACTCTCTCAGATGGCAGTTATATGAACTTTCCCACCCGAGGGGAAGAGGCCTTCTCAGCGTTTCACTCTGCCAGGCAGGCTGTTTAAGTGACTATTAACTGTGATGTTAAAAGCTCGTCCTTTCCTGAGGTGCTGCGCCTGATGGATGGGTTCATTTCAAGTTTTTGGCTTTCTATCTCGTAGGCCTGCAGAAAGAAATGTCCTGGCATCAGATCAGATGCGAAGGTTAAGAGAGCGAAACAAAACAGAGAGGGCAGAATTTTCTCATATTCAGAGTTTTGATTGGATTTCTGTTAATAGAGAGGCAAATGTTTATTTTGTGTTCTCAAGTACTCAAAACTCATCTTCCAATTTTTTCATAGTTTGTTTCAGATGGAGGTCTCATTGAAAGTTCTTGCATCAAGGCCTTTTTGACATGTATGTGCATAGTTGTTACTGGGTATGGACAAACTGTCAACTATTCTGCTAGTAGTGAGTTTAATATGTATTTTTTTTAAAGCATTATTGCATTTAAAAGGAGATGCAGCTTCTCTGAGAGTGTTTTAACATGCTGATAGTATAATCTATTTTAGCATACTAAAAATCAGCATGATTTGACGTCAAATGATCTCTTGTAAAACACTGCTTGTGTACAAATCTACCACTGCAGTGTTCCTGTAATTATGTCGAATCTACAGGTGCATGTATGAGGTGTTGTGGAGAGATAATAAGACAGCATTTTGCTTTGTGGTGTGTTACTTGCTCCCGGGTGTCTGCCAGTAAATGTTTTGCTTCAGTAAATGGTTGCAGTAGGAAAAAAAGCCCAACAACTTTGATCCTGTGAACTAGATGTTTTACATTCACAATGTTCTTAATGCAACCGCTAGTCCATTAGTCTAAATACTTGGGTTACATTGAAGTTCATTGTGTGCCACTCAGTATTGGAGACTTTCTCATGAGAGCTTTGATAGTTTTGTGCAATAAAAGGTTATACTACTACTTTCACAACTTTGGGGTCAGTAAGATTTTATTTATTTATTTTTAAAGAAATTAAAATGAATTTTATTCAACAAGGACATATTAAATTGATCAAAAGAGACAGTTAAGACATTTATAATGTTACACAAGATTTCCCCCTCAAAATTACCGCAAGGGAAATTCCCTCACCGCGACAGCCCTAGTTTGATGTACGGACCTGCATGTCCATTGAAGTACAGTTTTCTTCATTCAACTACTTTGCCTTGGATTTGTTTCTTTTAAAGAGAACATTAAATGAATAGTACTGAAAACAGATCAACTACTTAGTCTTATTAAGCACAATTCTTCTGTGCACATAAATAAAAAAAAATATTTGTAAACTTTCAGAAAATTTGATCTACCTCTAAAATGAATGCTATTTTGGCATTAGACTGAAAAAAATGTAACATTTTAAAATGATTGGTTTTATTCAAGTCAAAAATATTATTTAACATCACTTAACCAACCTATGCACATCACTTTACACCAACATTATTTCATTTCATGGATTAAATTGGGTAGAAATAGCTCTTTAATAGTGGTTCAACGGATCACAAATCTCACGGTTCGGGTCACATTACGGTTTTTGACCCACGGATCGGATCAATGATACACATCACATCCGATTTCTTAGCTGTTTGTTTTCATTCACTTGAGACATAACTGCGTTTACCTGAATGATTGTTGAGATGGGTATTTTGTCATAATTTTATGTGTATGTGTCTGTTCAGGATTCAGAAGAGGATTCAGTTCGGTGCTCACGCGCCGTCTGAAACATGTGTGCGTGCTTCATGTGTGTGCGGCTGTGTGTGTAGAGAAGAGCGCGCGAATAACGAATCGAGTTCCCTTTCGCCTTTTCTCTCTGGAATTGTTTAAAATTCGCTTGCTTGTGTAAATACGGACAAATGATAAACTTTACATTTTGCAGTGCAGGTTACCACTTTTTACAGTGTATTGAAATAATATTATAGCATTTTTTGGAATTAGCGATTAGGCCTAAATTCATTTATTTTTGTATAGGTTTCATTTTTGTCATTTAAAAAAAAAAATATTTTTTTATTTAGCTTTTAGCTTTTTTATTTTTAGTACTTCAAGTCACCAATTCTATTTTTTATTTAAGTTTTAAATGTAATATTTATATTTGATCTTATTTCAGATTTGTTTCAATTAACAAAATGTTTATTAAAAGTTTTAGTTTAAGTTAACGAGAACAACAATGGATGACACAACCAAGACTGTGTGGGCAGGGAAAACTAATATTAAATACTGAATATTTACTCAGAAATGTTACATTGCAGAAATTCATATTCAGTAATTTAACATAAAATCGAAATGTGAGCAATTCATCAGTGCACATTATTCTACAGGAAAATATTTGTTTCTTTCATCAAAATACAATAACCTTATATAATTTTTTAACTGAATTTTCGGTTTCACTTGATAATGGATCATGAGTGCCATTTGTCGTTCACTGTAAGATGTGACTCCAGGCAGCGTGTTATTAGTAAATGAGTCAGGATGATGTTTTCCTCGAGAGCAGAGTCACACCACACCGACGTCAAGTTGATTTCACACTCTCTGTTCGTCTCTCATCATGTGCAGTGATAATAAAGCACTACTGGATCCGTAATGGAGTCTTGACTGGACTGACAGTCAGTTTTAATCCATCTTGTTGTAACGTGGCTGACGAGACATGAGACGTGCGGATCCATGTGCAAGCTTTATTCACAGGCGTGGTCAGAAACAGGCATGGGTCAGACAACGGCAAACAGGAATATGGAGGACAAGACACAAGAATAATCCTAGGGCTAGCGAAGGTCAACAAACGGCGAACAGAATCAAAAGGGCGAGACTAAAGGGATAAATCCAGGAAACCAGGCAAGGATCAGAAACCGAGAAAACAGACAAGGCAAGACTAGGCTAAGGCAGGGTAAACTAACGAGGGCTCTGTAGTGTAGCTATCAAAAGATAAGCGCTAAACAATACTCGGCACCGGGAAGGGATCAGAGTGAGTGTTAAATAGTGAGTGAGTGATATGAAACAGCTGTGTGCAATCAGTGAAACAGCTGTGTGCAATCAGTGCTGTGTGCAATCAGTGCAATGAATGATGGGATATGTAGTCCGGGGTGATATGCAACAGTGTGTAGTGCGAGAGTCAATGAAAATGGAAGGGTGACCTCTGATGGCTAGCAGACGGAAGTTCATGGACCGGATACGTAACACTTGTGTTGACCGTTTATGCAATGAATATTCGACATAACAGTACATGTTGATAATATTACAGCAAGGAAATACTCTTGAGAAAACGGAAGCAGCCTGCACTAAAATGTATGTTTAACAGATGAATCCAAATCTAATGAATCCAAATCCAAATGTATTTATTTTTGTTTGTTTGATTATGGATTGACTGTTTGATTGCAGTCCTATGCGGTTTTATTTTGGTACTTACCTATAATTTTAAAGTAGTGTTGTGGCTGTTAAAATTCTGTCTTAATTGGATTGTGAAACCTGTAAGTCAGCCAAAACGTTCTAAAAACTTGTTTTTTAAAGAGCAGGTCATATGGTATTTTAAAGTGTCCTAATATTGTGTTGGAGTATCCTACAACAGGTTTAAATGCATCTAAGGTCAGAAAACATTGTAATTTTATCAGAATATACATTTAATATTAGAGTCATTTGCCAATGATTTCTAAACGGTTCGTTCCAAGCAAGTTCGGAGCAAACCCCTCCCCCAGCGGTAAGTCGTGTGATTGATAGCTCTGTAATTCTGGCTGTAATTGTCTGTCAATTAAAAGTGTGATATACTAAGAGCAACAACATATATATATATATTCAATATCGAGAAAAGTGTTGGATGTTTGTGAAGAGTGAAAATTGTGTGTTTTATTATAGCGCCAGCACGAGGCGTCGAATATGCTGGAATAGGCCTATATCAACTCACTCTGTGTTACTGTGTTTTCTCAGGTACATGTTATGTTTTGATTTTGTGAGAATGCATTATTTTGAACCATGGGTTATATTTCTGAACTTGTTCAACTCTATTGCACTTATCAGTTCATGTGTGTAAGGCCAGCGGTAAGTCGTGTGATTGATAGCTCTGTAATTCTGGCTGTAATTGCCTGTCAATGAAAAGTGTGATATATTAAGAGCAACAACATATATATATTCAATATCGAGAAAAGTGTTGGATGTTTGTGAAGAGTGAAAATTGTGTGTTTTATTATAGCGCCAGCACGAGGCGTCGAATAGGCCTATATCAACTCACTCTGTGTTACTGTGTTTTCTCAGTGAATAAATTGATGAATGAGAGACGATTTATTGAAGCACGAGCTTTATTGCCACAACGCAAAGAGGATAAGAGACCAGTTACATTAGCTACAAATCTGAATGGCTGTTTAAATCATTTAAACACGATTCAGAAACAGAAAGTATGCAGCTGCTTTGTTTACAGGGTTTCTGGGGTAACGGCAGCATTTAAATGACAGTTTATGGGAAAAGTATTCTTAAAATGCATTCAAAATTCTGAATAATTTGTTATATATAATTATTCACGGTATTTAGAAGTGCCCACGATAACAATATCGTGCATATTCATTACCGAGATATATCGCATTACCGAATACCGGCACAAGTCTAGTTCCAATCCGTTCTTATAATAATGGCATAAAATACAAAAACACTTATGCAAGCGAATCGTGCCCACAGCTAAAGTTTAGCTGCTAAACTGTGAACACTTAAAACAATAATGGTGGATACGTTAGCCGAGTGCTAACTAGTGGTCGACCGATATATCGCCAAGGCCGATATATCGGCCGATATTGGAAATTTTTTCAATATCGGCATCGGCCGATAAGTTTTCCTGTTTGGCCGATGTGTTTGAGGCGGGCCTTTTATTTTGATGGTGCTGAGAACGGCAGCGCCTGTGCGCACACCGCTCACATTCTCCCTCTTGTTCGCTGTCGTCGTCGTTAACAGTTCTGTCCAAATACGGATAGAAGTCTGTCTAATAATCAGATAGAACGGTTAAACAAGGGAATTAAAATGTATACAAAAAGTCTTATAATGATTGCTTTTATATTATTAGTAATAGAAAGGCAAACATTATAATACTTTCTTGTTTGCCGTCAGCATTCAGCAAATACACATTTATATAATTTAAATAAATCTTTGAATGTCTAATAAACATCTAATTTCCAAAACCTTCCAAACTTAGTCGGATCCAGTTGTGAGATTTTGTGAAGTGTGCATGTGTGTATCCTGCATGATCGCATGTTCTCTGAGTGACGGTCGATCCGTGCGAATTTAATGCGGACAGGAGGAGAGTTCTGCTTGACTGGAGATGCGTGATCAACCAAACTTCCCAGAATACTGAGTGCCCTGTTGGTTACAGTGTTTTACTTCCTTTTTAATTATAGTTTTATTAAATATTTATTTATTTGTAAAAAATACTTTGTATAAGTAGGCCTATGTTTATTTAACACATTTATTTTTTTAATAAATTTTCAAATGATTTCAAATTTCTTAAATATTAATTAAAATAAATAAAATTATATCTGCTTTATATCGGCCATCGGCCACCCTGCTTTCCAAGATATCGGCATCGGCTGTCAAAAAAAAACAATATCGGTCGACCACTAGTGCTAATGTGACTAACTGATGAAACAACACAGTTTGTAAACAAAAATATGTCTACTGTAATGTTTGAAGAACGCCAGACAAAAGACGCTCTGTGTCTTAACTTTTAATCAGAACGCAGAACAGCTGTATCACAGGCGCAGCAGCCTAACTAACTCGCTCGTCTCTCCCGCATTAACCCTATAACTGCCGGTGCAGCAAAATAAACAGCAATTTCACAATGATTATAA
>NW_015627897.1:879757-880140 GCF_001515625.1 Sinocyclocheilus rhinocerous | reverse complement strand
GGCCACCCTGCCCACCCTGCTTTCCAAGATATCGGCATCGGCTGTCAAAAAAAAAACAATATCGGTCGACCAATGTGACTATGCTATTAATAAACCTACAGCACACACTCTGAGCTTTTAGGATGGAGTATAATTAGAAAGCAGTGCACAGATATAGGTACTTCCTTCGATAATGGTTTGTTCCACCTTTCCTGCCTTTGTCTGCTTTCTGTTCTGTTATGAAGGTAACACAACAAAGTCATACCAGTGCACTACAGGTGGTAAAGAACAAATGCAGAAGGCTAAACGAGGTAATCGAGGTAATTAGAACAACGTTAGTCTACGTTAATCGACACATTCTTAGGAAATAGTGGGTATTATCAGAATTATCAGAACTATTTCAG
>NW_015627897.1:879316-879625 GCF_001515625.1 Sinocyclocheilus rhinocerous | reverse complement strand
CTCGGGTTAAAGCCCGAACCCAGAGAACTCCCCAAAAGAAGCTAATGGCATGAGACAGCAGCCGGAGAGAAAACTAAGTAGCCCCCAAAAATATGCGTGCCGTGAAGAAAAGTAGGGTGTGCGAGGAGGCGGCAGGGCGACAGCGAGGGGTCGTGCGGTGCTTGAACGGGAGCTGAGACTCTCCGCGTCGGGTGGCAAGCCCTACCTGTCGCCGAATGAGGAGCACGATGGAAGGCCAGGTGAGGGACTCTCACTGCGTCCGAAGGGAGCTGCGACTCTGCTGCACCGGAAGGGAGAGCCCTGTCCGAT
>NW_015627897.1:876791-878648 GCF_001515625.1 Sinocyclocheilus rhinocerous | reverse complement strand
AAGGGAGCTGCGGCTCTGCTGCACCGGAAGGGAGAGTCCCTCTTGCAGCTGAATACGTGGCGTGGTTTAAAGCGTCAGATGGAAGGCTCTCATTACGACTGAAGGGAGCTGCGGCTCTGCTGCACCGGAAAGGAGAGCCCTGTCCAATGCTGAATAAGCAATTAGGCTCGAAACGACGAATGGAGGCACTGTGGCAAGCCTCACGCTAACGTCTGCCGCCGGAGGTAGAAGGAAGGGAGGGGGAAGGATGGGAGTTTGGGAAGCTACGCCAGCGGGCAACTTTGCGTGCTGCGCTGTAGCTGAAGGCGCCGCAGTGATTTGTTGCATGTGTTGCAAGCGTAAGCAGCTTTGCACTTGTTTCAGCTGCTGTGGCTGTAGGCCACGGGGCTTGTGATATTCGGAGGGAAATGCTGGAGAGCCTGTGCAGCCTGCACAGCTTGCCATTTATCATGCACTTTTTTGATTAACAACTTTGCAGATTGTTTTCATTTAAGGATAGCTACGTTATAAACTGCAAAAGATATATTTTTCAAAAACCCATATGACCTGCTCTTTAAAGTGGAGCATGAAATTTTGTTGGAGGATTGCACAGACAAACATTTGTTTCTGTGAAATTTCATGCAGTGTTTGTGCATGATTAAACCAGGAATGAGCATTAAAAAATGTAAGGTCAGTTTTCATATCAGGCTGACTTTAATCATGCATTCAAATATTTTTTCTCTTATATCTAATTCATATCGCAGTGTCCTTCTGCTTCAAGGTTTGTCAAATATTGTCATTGAGCAGTGTAAGTCACAAGCAATACTGCCATATGAGGCTAATTTCTTTTGTGTGTTATGGCTAAATTTAGCCTGACCTAGTTGGTTGCTAGTGAGTGGAGTTTGAGGAAGCCACAGAGACTGATGTGATCATGGGTATCTTGTGTAAGAACCTTATTTCATGGAGTCAACAGCTGTGAAGTTATTTAGTATCAAAAATTGTCAGGCCTCTAGATCAGTGATGGGCAAACTTGGTCCTTCCAGGCCACTTTCCTGCAGAGATTTGATCCAACCCTGATAAAATTCACCTGCCTGTAGCCTTCTAGTAGTCTTGAAGACAATGATTAGCTGGTTCAGGTGTGTTTGATTAGGGTTGGAGCTAAACTCTGAAGGAAAGTGGCCTGGAAGGGCCAAGTTTGCCCACCCCTGCTCTAGATATTTTCCATGCTTAATTTTTTAGAGTGTGTGATCTTAAACCATGTCATTCTTGTGAAGTTTATAAAGTGTCTACAGATGGTCTCCACTAAAAATCCACTTTGGTAAGGGGGAAAAAAAACTGCATTTGGGCAAGCTGTTTGATGGGGTACTTTTAATTTTTAATTTTATTATAAATATATTTTGATGCTATTTTAAAGATCATTATTTTGTGTATTTGGTGTAACAGAATATTTTGACATGCTTTAATGTTCAAAAAACATATTATTTTTCAAATACTGTACATTATTGTTGGTCCTCTGTCCCCCGCCTCTCTCAAACACGTCGTTTTCAACAAAGCCCCCTCCTTTGACAAGCGCAGTCTGCTCTGATTGGCCAGCTGACCCAGTGCATTGTGATTGGCCGAACACCACAAGCACGCGTCGGAAATGTAACACCCATTACCATAATCGCGAGCGTCAGCTTTCAAAGTAAATTTCAAGACAGTTAATAATGTCGTTAGTTTTACCATCAGTTCAACCCCGAAAAGGCAACAGAGTCGCGTGACAGACACAGAGATGATGCAGTACACAAGCCGCGGTTAAGACAGCTGACGTGCTATGATTTCTGACAGGCAGTTCACTCTCCTGTGATGTGACCCTGTTCCCCCTCACACACACACACA
>NW_015627897.1:869284-873654 GCF_001515625.1 Sinocyclocheilus rhinocerous | reverse complement strand
CACACACACACACACACACACGATGCGTTACTCTGCGCTGCGCAAAACTCCGCATTTGAACAGTCAATAGCAAATACTTAAACTAATAACAAAACATACTTACAGTCGCTGATTCAGAAGCGCCAGAGTGTCATAGCAAAGTCGGAATTGACCCTTTTTTTTTTTTTTAGAAATAGCCTTTGTGCACAGCCAGCCTTGTACTCTTCTAGGTTCAAAAAACTTTGTCCATAAAATGCGTTGGACAAATTTGAACATCTGGGTTGTGCTGTTCTGTTGTAAATAAATCTTAACCAATGATTCCTAATTGTATCTACTTCCGGAAGGCCAAATAAAGTGCTTTTGCTTTCGCACTGAAACACAGGGTCTCACTGACATGAGAAAGGAAAACTTGAAATCGCATCATATGACCCCTTTAATGCATACATTTAGTAATTGTATTTAATATTTTACATTAGATATTAAATATAATAATTTAATATTTCTATATAATACATATTTTAGTATATTAACGTATTATATTTAATACAAAATATTAAATAAAATGTAAACATTTAAATACAGTAAAACTAATATTGGCAAATATTACAATTTTAAATTACTTTTCAATTTTAATATATTTTTAAATGTCATTTATTCCTATGATGGCAAATCATTTTTTTGTATTTAATTTTTCTACAATTTTTTTGCCTGTTTTGTCAGGTAGAACTGAAATATTATGTGCAGCACATTAAAATACAAACAGAATCACGTTTTTAACTACTCAAGCCTAGGCCTGTCACGATAACAACTTTTTGTTGTGCGATATATTGCCCCAGAAATAATTGCGATAAGCGATATTATTGTCATTTTAAAGACCATTTTAAGGCACAGATCCCTAAACAAGGCCATATCTGCAGATGAAACTTTATTTTTTTTTTGTAGAAGCATTTTTTAAATTTAAACTAGCACCTCATGACTACATCACGTTATGTTTGAGAAGCTGCAAAAGACACAGGCGCAAGTGGAATGTACAAAACATGGTGACATTAATTTTTAAGTAAATATAATGGGCGATATATTGCGTCACCAAAAATGATTGAGGTCATGTACATATATTGCGTGATAAGTCGATATATTGATTATTGCGACAGGCCTACTCAAGCCAAACATTTAGAATATTTTCTTGATGTCTGACATTATCATTCATAATTTTCCTGTTAGAATCAAATGGCTGCAAATGTCCTGTGTTCTCTCACGACTGTATGTCAGGCTCTTTGATGTGTTTTTCGTTTCATCCTGTACTCTTGAGATGTGTGTAATGGCCGTACATAAAGAACAGCAGTAGTGCTGCCTGGAAAAACATCAGGAGCGTTATCTGTTCTGTATCCGCTCGCTGTTGTGAGACTGCCGCCCAACATCGGAGACACACAGTTCAGAGGGCCAGGTCAAATCTATTGTGGTTTATTAGGCAGGAACAGTTTGTGCTGATGTTATTTTGTGTTAACAGACAGATCAAATTCTCAGCCAGTGATATATCTAAGGTCACCACAGAGTAAAACAGAGATGAGCAGACCAAAGGCCTTGAGGTTGAAGAAAGACTTTGTTCAAGGTTTAAGTCTTATATCTAATATTTATGCCCAGAAGTTTATTAAAATTACATACGGTTTTCTTAAATATATTTCAGATGTGCAGGTCGGTCTTTACTCCTCTGATTATGATCTACAGTATTTTTTTTTTTGTGCTAACCTCAATCGGGTTTTCCACTTCAAATTTCAACGTGACATTTTACAAAAAGCTGTCTCTTAGAACGGTCTTAAATGTTAGTCTTTTCCTCTGCTATATAAACAAATGACTGGTTTTAAAGCAATAGTTCACCCTGAAATGACAACTTGCTCAAAATGTACTCAGGCTCAGGCCATCCAAGATGTAGATGAGTTTGTTTCTTCAGCAGAACAGATTTGGAGAAATTTCATCACTTGCTCACCAGTGGATCTTCTGCAGTGAATGGGTGCCGTCAGAATGAGAGTCCAAACAGCTGATAAAAACATCACAATAATCCACAAGTAATGTAAGTAAATTAGGACGTTTTTAAATTCCAACTATTGCTATAGGTTAAATTACGAGTTATATATACATTATTTTGTTTTCTTCAGTGAAAAATTCATCTCGTCTGAATCAGGAGAGAAATAGGCACAGACCAAGTGCCATTTACTAGCAGAAACAGTCCAAAAAACACCTTAATGATGGATTTGTTTCTTACAAACTAAGATGTTAATTGATGGACTGGAGTGGTGTGGATTACGTCTGGATTATTGTGATGTTTTTATCAGCTGTTTGGACTCTCATTCTGATGGCACCCATTCACTGCAGAGGATCCATTGATGAGCAAATAATCTAATGCTACATTTCTCCAAATCTGTTCTGATACAAACTCATCTACATGTTGAATGACATGAGGGTGAGTAAACTTTCAGCAAAAAATTATTTTATGGGTGAAATATTGCTTTAGTTTTTTCCTCTGCCATAGAGATAAATGAATTTATACATTAAGTTATACGTCTAACTAAGCAAACTATTTTTGCACCAGTTCAGCAGGACCTTTCACCTTTAACCTTGCAGTATATCTACAATATTGCTGTTATATTAATATGAACTATTAATTTGTATGGTTTTGTTGCACCATATTGCATTGTGCTGCATACTGTTTGCCTTTTGCGTAGGTTTGCATGTCAGTTCTGTGTGTTTCTGAGTGTGTAGGAGGTTTATGCTGTTGTGTGCTGCACAAAGGGGCCTGATGTTACCCAATATTATTGAATCACTCAATTACTGTTAAAGCCATGCTAAAAATGCATTTTATCTTCCTAAATGATGCTCAACAGAAATATTTTGTCTCCAATACATCTTACATCATTGAGTTACATCACATATCCTTAAATCCTACCAGAAGACTTCATTTCAGATCAGCTTCCTGATTTCTAAACTGTATCATCTGTTTTCTCAGAGGGGAAGTTAAGGATGTTTCTGAGATTTCTGGGTTGAATGTTGGGAAAGTTAGTGGTTGTGTGGGCACACCAGCTGTTTAAACCCCAGTGGACTGACACACTGTCTACAGTTTGTGCATTTTGCATTTGTGTTTGCTGCCTATATGACCCCATCAGAACCCATAAGAAACCACTGTTGTAGGCTTTATATCACCATCAGTGAAATTAAAAAGATTAGTACAATACAAATGAACAGTATTTCATTATACAGCTTTCTGTGCAATTGCAGCATTCAACATATTTCTTAATAATGACATTAAGCCAATGCTGTAACTGACAATCAGTCCTGTATGTATTAGTGCTACTCTCATGTTTGTTGTATCACCAAAAAAAGAATAGATTGACAAAAAATATGTAATTTATAATGTAGAATTTTATCATTTTAAATAGAGCGCGACCGATATGGGTTTTTTGGGGGCTGATGTGATACCGATATTAGGGAGTAAAAAAAGACAGATACCGATATATCGGCCGATATTCTTTATGTGTAGGCTAAATTATAGTACAGTATAGTCAAAAGTTTGGACACCCATTCATGTGTCCAAACGTTTGACTGGTACTGTATATAGAATACAGTGTATAACCTACATAAACAGAATATATATACATAAACACATTTTTTGCAATGATAACTTAAATGTGGTGATTAAACAATTATAATGATGTGACAAACATAGGCCTATGTAGTGGAGGCAGGGTATTTAACAATTAAACAATACACTTTATTATTCAAAATGAGTCTGACATCAGTGCACTTAACAGTGCGCAGATCAGCTCTAGTCTCTAACGTCACTGAATCTGCTGTTAAAAATTAACCATCCATTCATCATATCATCATGCAAAACTAAGAATTAGAATCATTGTAATGTGACGATCAAATATAGGTGCGGGTGGGCGGGCGGATAATTTGAAGCAGCAGACTGAATTTTGAGCTCATCCGCACATCTCTGATAATTTGTATTATATATATATATATATATATATATATATATACATAAAAAATAGATAAGATAAAAATGAAATCAATATTTTATGACTATTTACACATTATCTGGTAAGCTGTGTAGTGATGGTTCCAGGTTTATTTTGTGATAATGACCGGTGAATTGAACATGATCACTGACATAAATGTTATAACATGGACACATTTTTTCCACCTTCACTCTTTAAGCAACATCGGTCCTGGAGTGCCGCTGTTCTGTAAAGTTTAGCTCCAACCCTAATCAAACACCTGAACAAGCTAATCAAGGTCTTCAGAATTACTAGGGCTACAGGCAGGTGAGGTTTTTTTCAAGGTTGGAGCTAAACTCTAGGACATCTGCACTCCAGGACCAACGTTGCCTCCCCCTG
>NW_015627897.1:859694-869245 GCF_001515625.1 Sinocyclocheilus rhinocerous | reverse complement strand
CAAACAATGGAGCGCGCTCTGCTGGACAAACTAAGTAATTACACCATTCAGAAGCATTTAATCTGCGTTAGCTATATGTTCTGTAAAAAAAATGGTCATATCGGCGACATATTCGCCGATACCGATATATCGGCGACAGGCTCATATCGGCCGATAATATCGGTTGGGCTCTATGGAATAACTAAATAATTTATGTACATTATTAATAAATGATGTACTTTTTATTTTTAATTTAATGAAATAATTAAAATAAGTCATAAAATTGAATTTATATAATTTGTATTATATATATATATATATATATATATATATATACATAAAAAATAGATAAGATAAAAATGAAATCAATATTTTATGACTATTTACACATTATCTGGTAAGCTGTGTAGTGATGGTTCCAGGTTTATTTTGTGATAATGACCGGTGAATTGAACATGATCACTGACATAAATGTTATAACATGGACACATTTTTTCCACCTTCACTCTTTAAGCAACATCGGTCCTGGAGTGCCGCTGTTCTGTAAAGTTTAGCTCCAACCCTAATCAAACACCTGAACAAGCTAATCAAGGTCTTCAGAATTACTAGGGCTACAGGCAGGTGAGGTTTTTTTCAAGGTTGGAGCTAAACTCTAGGACATCTGCACTCCAGGACCAACGTTGCCTACCCCTGCAAGTTTAGCAAGTTAATCTGTTTTCACCAGGCGATCATCCAGTGCTGCTGTTAAACTGACTGGTTCATGGTGACGTCGCCGGAGTCGTTTGCTGTAGCTGCTAATTGGAGAGATCACAGCTTTGAAAGACATTATCACTCTTTCTATTCTTAGCCTCTGTTTTACAAGGTGTCACGCTGTTGTCTGTCGGTGCTAATTAGCGAGCGCTTTGCTATCTGCTGTCATGTTTTTTTGAGTCCAGGTCAGAGTTTGGTTTGCATGTGCTTTCTGTGAGTTTCCACCCTCACAGACGGAAAACTTTTATTTTCACTTGTTGACTCTAACAAGCGTCTGGAGCTTTGAATATGTCTGTGCCCTTGATTTAATTGGGTGTTTGTTCCACAACGCAATGTTTGTTTGTAAGGGAAAGTGCAACCTGCTGGATTGAGTGTCGTCACTGTCTGGACTTGTGTTGCAATTTCCTTCCTCATTTAAACAGAGGAACACTTCGTTCATTCCTCAGTAAATTGAATGCTTGTCCATGAAGAGGAAATGAGAATTTTTTAGTGTCTATGGAACTGCTATGAGACCAAGACCTCTGTCTGCCTTTAAGTAGCAAAGGGTTGTCATACTATCATCAAGTTAATATCCTGAGCAGAAAACTAAATCATTTAATTTCACCTCAGACGTTGCATACAAGCGTTTTCTTCATGATGAGCAATGTGTGGGAGCGCATTTACCAGTTTAAAGGGTGAAACATTATGAATGAAAGGGAACCGACTTTATTCAGAAAAGTTTTGTTGACATTTTTTCATGTTGTAGCCTATCCCTATAATTCCTAACAAAATAGTGTTATAAGCACAGCGCTGCTTTGTTTACAGTGGTAACCATGGTAACCGCTGTATTTCTGCGTGCCCAAAAGCGCCACCTGCTGTCAGGGATTAAATTAGCATTTTCATTAATGACATCTGCTGATTTTATTGCTGTCAGTTTTGTAAATCTTAACCGTTTGATGGTAAATAAGATCAGTTCGGAAAATAAAATATTTTTTTTTGACACTTTGATGCATAGCTAAGTCTTTCAAATGGAATGCATATACAGTGTTTTTGACTGGCTTCTGAGGGTTTCTTACTTTTAGACTAGACAAGTTACACAGTTACGCTTTAAACGGCAGAGATTTTAGTCGTAGTGCACATCTCTAATCATATCAAGAGAAATGATTTTTATTGATCTTTTCTTCCTGATATTGAGTTATAAACAATTACAAAGCTATTTTTGCTATTTATAGATATATCTGTCTACATATAGATAAATAGTTAAAACATTGTATTAATTAAAAAATAATTTAATTCTATAAATTGTTTAAAAAAATGTGTTTATTTACTATATATATATATATATATATTTAACAATTTGCTTAATGCAGTTTTGCATTTTTTTTTCTTTTTTAAATTTTTGTCTGTTAAGTATAATAAAAACACAGTTTATTACCACGAATGATTTGTTTCAAACACTGGAAAATCTTTTGGCACTTGTTGAATCTCCCTCTAATTGAAAACTTTTCTACAGCTCTGTTCCATTAAGATATATGAGAATGATAATGAAAATCTTTCAACAGGTTACAGAAAAATAATTGTATTTTTAACAAAAAAAAAGTTGAAAAAGTTGTGTACCAAATTCTGTCTGCACGATACATCGTATTTTAATCTGGATTTTTTGGTTTATTTCGATTAAGCATAATGGTCTGCAATTATTATTATTTTTTTTTTCAAAAAGCCTTTCACTTTCATTTGACATTTTGCATTGGTAACTTCCAAGAGCTTTCATGTTTGCGGTTACCAAATGTCAAGAGTTTAAAATCAACCAATCAGAGCGTTTTTTTTCCCAACATTTTCTGCTTAGTGTTTTACTTAAACATCTCAACCTGGCAACCATGCGCACACACTCTTTCTGCCCTGAAAAAAGTGCTGATGATCTGAAAATATGCTATATTTTTCTGAAATGACAGTGTAATAAGTCTGTTTTTTTCATCTGGTCATTTATGCAGTTTTCTGCAAGTTGACATTCTCTTAATTTGTATCAGAGTCAAAGTGCATTCATTCTGATGAAATGTAAAAAAAAAAAAAATTCTAAAACGACAATAATTGTGATTATTGTACACTATGCACTATGTACTCTACCATAGTGCATGAATTTTAGAAGGGTAGTTTGCCATCTTTCTTAGTTTCCAGCATGCCACACTTCGTTTTTTGGGTAAAATAAGTGCATCATTTGAATATTTGAAGTGCACTTCTTGTTGGAATATGTCTGTGATCTGGGTCATTTTGAGACATCATAACCTGTGTTTCAGTGAGTAAGTAAATGAGCCATCTGGCCTGATTCAGTCCGGTGATTGATTCATAACTCTTTCTGCTGTTCGTGTTGCTCATGACAGTCTTGTCATTACAAGCGTGTTCTGAACAGTGTTTCGTGTGGGTGTTTGAACAACCTCTGCCTGCAGTCACCCGTGCATTAATGAGAGAGAGAGAGAGTTTTACAAAGACCTTCTGACCTCACACCTTCATCACTCATGCACAGCAGTGTGGTAAACAAACAGCATCCGTCAGGGCCGGTGTTGATGAACCAGAGGCAGAAGTAGGTCAGAATTCTGACTCTAACAAGTGTGTGTTAGAATAAATGTAGGCCACTTCATACAGCCGCAGTTGGTGCTTAGTACCATTTTGGAAACAGATGAACTTCTGAGCTTAGACAACTGGGGCGTTAGGTGTGGAAAAACTACAGGTTTTCATAATTATCTAGTTGGTGGTGGCTAGTCAGGTTTATATAATAAAACAGGTCTAGTGCTATACACAGATAATTGCAGCCTCTCAATAAGGTAATTGACAGATATTTAGTTAATAAATGGGCTTAAAGTCAACATGAAATCATAATGGAACATTTTTATATATAAACATTTAGGTTTTATTTTGTGCAGTCCTTCAGTGTGCAAAAAAAATTGTTGAAAGTTTTCATTAAAATGTAATTAAATTTCCTTTTCAGCTGATGAAATGGATTTCTCGAACATCCTGGCTCCATGATCCAATCAATTTTTTTTCTTGTTTAATATTCTATTTCACTCTGATTATGGAAGGAAAATAGATGAGCAGCACTGCACATTGACATTTGGGTTTGAAGTTAGAAGTTTGAAGACAGAATTTATTTGGATTTATTTTAAAATTTAATGTGAAGGCATTTTTTACAGATGCTTTTACCATTCTTGAAGTGTAACTGTTGGACTTTTGGACAGCATGCTGTCAGCACGCTCAAGCCTTTCTGAAAAGTTTTGACTGTAAATTAACCTGCTTTAAGGCACAGTTGAAAATATTAAAAGTACAAACCAAAACTAAAAATATGTGTTTTCCATACAAATATGTACAGCACTATTCATTTTGTGTCATCTATTTTCTCTCTTTTTTTTCAAATCTGTTCTCACTGACCTGCATTGCAAAAATGTTAACCTAATTTTCATTTTGTTATTCAAGATATGTTAATCCTCTTGGTGATTATTAGTGGTACTTATAACTAGTCTGAATTGTTATGTGTAGCACAATTCGTAACCAGTGACGCTACGTGAAGCCCATTCACAAACTGGCATAATTCCTCTTCCTTTTGTGGGCACTCATGGACTGTTACATAATGATAGCTACCTAGTTGTGTGTGTGTGTGTGTGTGTGTGTGTGTGTGTTTCTAAAGTCACAACAATAGTGCACCAATTATATAACAATGCAATACAAATGATATTAAGATTCTGGCTAATACAGATAAACTAATAATAATTTTTGTACTTGCTATGGTTGATAACTTATAAATAGCTGATATTATAATAATTGTTTTAAATAAAGTGATGTGAATCTATATTTGAAATGAAAAGTAATGACAATAATAATAACAGTAATAATACTAACAATAAATGTGCCCTTAAAGGGTTAGTTCACCCAAAAATGAAAATTAGTCCATAAATTACTCACCCTCAAGGCATCCTATGTGTATATGACTTTCTTCTTTCAGACGAATCCAATCAGAGTTATATTAAAAATGGTCTTTGATCTTTCAAGCTGTTTAATGGCACTCAGCGGGTGTTGCAGTGCATCAGTCCAACAGAAGTGAAATAAAAAGCGCCCATCCATTAAAAAAGTGTCTCTCATGGCTCCGGGGGGTGAACAAAGGCCTCCTGTTGCGAATTGATGCGTTTTTGTAAGAAAAATATCCATATTCAAAACATAATAAGCACTTTAATGTAGCTTGTGCCAACAGTTGTACAGAGAAGCAGCTCCGGGAGGATGACGTATGAGGTCAGCGTTGCGCATGCGCCGATGCGTCTCGTGAAAACCAACGTTTGTTAACAGGAGCAAATGAAGCTTCTTTTGGACTGATGCATGCAACACCTGCTGAGTGCCATTAAACAGCTTGAAAGATCAAAGACAATTTTTTATATAACTCCGACTGGATTCGTCTGAAAGAAGAAAGTCATATACACCTAGGATGACTTGAGGGTGAGTAATTTATGGGCTAATTTTCATTTTTGGGTGAACTAACCCTTTAAAAGGTTAATTTTGTTTTAGCTGATATTATAATAAGTGATGTGGAAATACATTTTAAATAATAATAATGATAATAAATGTGCTCTTAAAGGAAACATTTTTAGCTGATATTATAATAATTATGTAAAATAAAGTGATTTGGTACTTAAAATGGAAAGAAATTATAATAGTAATAATAATACTACTACTAATAATAATAATTTTTTTTTTGAAATTATAATTATAATACTAATAATAATTTTTAGCTGATATTGTAATATGTGATGTAAAACTAGATTTTGAATGAAAATTATGAGGATAATAATAATAAATGTGCATCATGAAATATCATTTTTTTATCATCTTATCACTGCTGCTTCAACACACACACAAAACTAAATTCAGACCTGTGACATCAGGTATCATTTCTACAATAAACTATGATGGAGGCTCTTTATTGATTTATTTTTTTCTTCCGCCCACCCCAGTGTGTACACACAGGGAAACATTATGCAATTTCTTCCTACCTAATGTCACTTCTTCCTGTTTCTGATCTAATATCTCTCTCTCTCTCTCTTTCTAGTTATTGAGAGAGAAGATAAGCGGGGCAGAAGGGACAAAGCTTGATGAAGACTTCATGGAAATGGAGCGGGTGAGAAAAAAACAGCAGAAATTAGCCCCTCTTCACATGTGATTTATATGACAAATATATTTATTTACCCTTACCTTTTCCTACCTCTACAGAAAATAGAAGTCACCAACAAGTCTGTTTTTGAACTTATAACGAAAACCACAGAATACCTTCAGCCAAACCCAGGTATGAATCACAGATCTGATATATTCATAACACTTATGATTTCATTGAGTCATTAAATATCATTAACACCACCTACTAAGCAGCAGTGTGCAGTGGACTTCTGAAATGAGGAGGCGAGGCCTTCCAGTTCTAGTTTGATTACAGGGTTGAAGTCTTGTGAAACACTAGCCTTATACTTAACAAAATGCTATAATAACATAGTATGTTTATACTACTGTACTATTTATTAAAACTTTATTAAAAATTCTGAGCAGAATTATACCACTGTTTGGGGTTGGTACGATTTTTCAATGTTTTTGAAAAAATTATCTTCTGCTCACCAAGGCTGCAGTTATTTGATCAAAAATACAGTAAAATCAGCAATATTGTGAAATGTTATTACAATGTAAAATAACAGTTTTCTATGTTAATATATTATAAAATGAAATTATTTCTGTGATCAAAGCTGAATTTTCAGCATCATTGCTCCAGTCTTCAGTGTCACATGATCCTTCAGAAATCATTCTAATATACTGATTTGCTGCTCAAGAAACTTTCCTTTTTATTGTTAATGTTGAAAACAGTTGAGCTGCTTAATATTTTTGTGATGCCTGTTTTTCCAGGATTCTTTGACGAATAGAAAGTTGAAGAGAACAGCATTTATTTGAAACATCAATCCTATTCATAATTAATAAAAGTTATTACTTTCTTAAAAAATCTTACTGACCCCAAACTTTTTTTTTTAAACATTTTAACATTTCTTAAAAATGACTACAATAATACAGTAAAAATTCATACCATCAGTCATCAAATGCTTGGTTAACACTTCATGGCATGATGGTGGTGGACCTTTATTTCAAGCTCACTCACAGTTTTTTAGTGCAGTTTGATTTAAAGGAACACTCCACTATTTTTGAAATTAGGCTCATTTTCCAACTCCCCTACAGTTAAACAGTTGAGTTTTACCGTTTTCGAATCCATTCAGCTGATCTCCGGGTCTGGCGGTAGCACTTTTAGCTGTAGAGCCGTTTTAGGGGGGCGTGGCAGAGTCTTAACTTTGATAAAGAATATCTCTTTGGTTTTGAGACTTTAGTCTTTGCAACTTCAGGGATCTTATCTATGCACAATCAGCGTGTAACACTCCAAAGAGAAAGGAAAACTTGAAATCGCATCATATGACCCCTTTAACTCTAGGGGAGTTGGAAAATGAGCCTATTTTAAAAAATAGTGGAGTGTTCCTTTAAACTTAATCAACAATGTTGAGTGGCTAAGTTGTTAACTAATGTAATTAAATCCATTATTACCACTAGTTTGATCCATTCAGGCTGACCTGTTCAAACATGATTTTTGCCCATTATGGCATTAAAATGATTATCTCACTCAATGAGAAGAACACAGTAAACTCACCTCCCTTTGAAGCTTCATCACTATTGCACAATATAATTGATTTACACACTATTTAATCTTGTATTTTGACTTTTTTTTTTTGGTGGTGTTGATTATTTTCTCATGCAGTATTTTTTATTTATTTATTTTTAATTTTTTGAGTAGGCACTGCCTTTCTTGCCTCCACTGCTGCTACTAAATTACTGTAATTTCTCAGTCAGTGACTCATGTTTGGAGTGCAGTGTTATGATTTCTGGTGTGGTCATGAGTGTATGTCGTGTATCCGCACAGCATCAAGAGCCAAACTGGGAATGCTCAACACCGTGTCTAAAATCAGAGGGCAGGTGAAGACGACGGGTTATCCACAGACTGAAGGGCTTTTAGGAGACTGCATGCTGCGATATGGACGGGAACTGGGCGAGGAGTCCACTTTCGGTAACGTCCGCACATACCGACAGTCAAGCGCACGCATGCACAGACATGAACCACAGGCAGACGGTTACGGAAATCCCACTGCAGCGCGAAGGAATGCTGGTCAATCTCGAGAACTCTATCTCTCTTTGAGTCACACAATCTTGCACACTGTGCATTGTGAAACGTGTTTCCTGCAATATTACTGTACTTATAGCATTTGAACACAACTCTGACACCTTGTGGTGCTTTGTTGATGCCAGACACAGATGTGCACATGCTGGTTATTTTACAATGGTTTCCAAAGCGGCTCCTCCAATTAGAATTTTAAATCAGAACTGTTTTACTGTTTGGGGTATTTTGTTGCATTTTTTTTTTGCAATCTTACCCTGTGAATTGTGTTCATTAAATGCAAATTAAAAAAATAATGAAATAAGTACCTCTCATTTGTAAAGTATTTAATCACTGGATTATCATATTATCACAAAAAGGCGTGATTAATGTGATTATGTAATAAAGTGTTATTTTTGTCATTAAATTTTATTGAATTTTAATATGTAGTTATTTTAGTAAAAAGATGTGGATTGTATGTATATTTATATATATATATATATGTATATATATATATATGACAATTTCTCTCTCTACATTTAAGTGTTCCATTATTTATTTATTTTTTTAATCAAATTTTTATTGTTTTGAGATTGTTTAATATACAGAATAACAGACAAACAATCAGCTTTGCACCAGAAAAACAAAACAAAAAACAACACATGATAAATGAAATAGAATTATATATTTAAAAATAAATAAATAAATAATAATAATAATAATTTGGTTAAAACTAATCAGTTAAACTAAAGATTGAATGGCAGAAATATACGAAACAATGTTTAAAACCTAATATACTCCAAAATATACAAAGTACAAAGACTATACATGTACAAAAGATTATGTAAAAAGAAATATATACCCATACAAAAATCTTGACATACAAACAAGTGGAACAGCGCTGAAAGAAGTCTACGTCAATAGAAAAAGAGCCAATTATAACCCAAACAGGGAACCTTAAACACAACTCTAAATCAAAATATATATATAAAAAAAAAAACCCAGGACCAAAAAGTGTGTATTTGGGAGGGGGGTGAATCTCCTTAAAGGGTTAGTTCACCCAAAAATGAAAATTCTGTAATTAATTACTCACCCTCATGTCGTTCTAAACCCGTAAGACCTCCGTTCATCTTCGGAACACAAATTAAGATATTTTTGATGAATTCTGAGAGCTCTCTGACCCTCCCATGGACAGCAATGTAATTACCACGATCAAGGTCCAGAAACGTAGCAAGGAGATCGGTAAAATAACCTATGTGAGCATGTATGTATATATATATATATCACATTGTCTCAATAGAATGAGTGTAAATACTTCAAAATTCCAATATGACAGTATGGTTGCTTCACTTTTTATGACATAATCAATCCAGTTCTCTATTATAGATCAGTAGTTTGAGCACTTAACTGTATTTCAGCCAACAAAAAACACAAAATACATTTACATAGTACAAAAATATTACACAATTACAACATGACAATCATATATTTGGCAACATACAAAACAAAACTAAATGCTTACCATCACATGCACAGCTCAATGATGCCTGGGCAACCTCCAGCTGCTGTAGAGCATTTTCCAATTTGATCTTCGTACCCTGGAGCTCTTTTTTTAAAAGAGCAACTTTTTGCTCTG
>NW_015627897.1:850884-855895 GCF_001515625.1 Sinocyclocheilus rhinocerous | reverse complement strand
CGGAAAAATCAGAAAAATCAATTAAAGACGTAATCAAACAGACGATGAACACTATTAACAGCAATTATTATTCAAACTTATCCAATGGGAAACAAGACACATGACTAAGACAACCAATCAGAACATGACACAGACACGGGAATCACATGACTAGACAATAACCAATGAGAGCATGACACATACACAAGGCAGAGATACATGAGGGCAAGGGAAGCATGACACTGACAGGGACCATGATAAACTCCAAAATAAAAGACATGAAAACATGAACAAGAAACAAAAACCAAACACAAAACCCCACATTACAAATGGTGTCCTCTCTGGCGCCATGAAGGCGAGCAGTGGACAGTTCAAGATACACCACGTCTATAAAAGTGAGAACCCAATATTGCTTATTAATAGAATGTGGAGGCTTCCATCTTGTTGCAACAATTTTCTTGCCCGCTGTCAAGCCAGCTAAAAAGACTCGCTTCTGCATTTTGTTAAGTTGGATGTCAGAAAGATCATTTAAAACAAAGACAGAAGGGGACAAAGGGATCGAGACATTTAATATAGTGGACAGATTTTTCTTAACCATATTCCAAAAACTGGCAATCCCAAATCAGTTGAAAAAAAGTACAGATTTCCCTAATGTTTCATTATTTTTATATGAAAGTCAAAATATTATGTCTGCCTCATCTTCTCAGGAGCTGCGCTGGTGGACATTGGTGAAGCCATGAAGCAGATGGCTGATATTAAAGATGCCCTTGATATCAATGTGAAACAGAACTTCATTGACCCACTTCAGACTCTACAAGACAAAGACCTCAAAGAGATTGTGGTACAACACTGTTTCGTAATTTTTTTTATTAATCCTTCATTTTAAACCAAGAATTATTAAAGGTTCAATATGATTTTACATTTAAAATGTTTTATACCTGAAGGCCTTTTGAAATGAGGTTTGAAAAGATATAAACTCACATAAGATGAATACTCCAGGCAAAATCAGTGGCCTAGAAAAAGCTGATTAAATCTGCATGGAGCATGACACCCCCTTATGGTGGGTGTTATGTTGACCAAACAAATAACTACCCTCTATTATTCCCTCTATTATCAGACACTATCATTTACAGATAGCAGTTTGTCCATTTTTAGTTTGTGTTTAAGGTTAGTGAAGTACATGATTACATCTCATGTGATTTCCTGATAGCATCATCTGAAGAAACTGGAGGGTCGACGGTTAGACTTTGACTACTGACAAGATGCGCGTTAAATATCGCATGCGATTTATCGTGCAGTCCTACCCTCATGTCATTCCAAACCTGTATAAGTTTCTTACTTATATTGAAAACAAAAGAAGATATTTTGTAGAATTTTGAAGAACCAAACAGTTGTTGGTCCCCATTGACTTCCATAGTAGGGAAAGAAATACTATGCAATGGGATAAGTCAATGGGAATCTCATACAGGTTAAAAGAATCTCATACAGGTTTGGAACGACATGAGAGTGAGTAAATGATGACACAATTTTAAATTTTGAATGAACTCTTCATAACTTTGGGACTTCATTATTGAAATATCACATCATTATTCTTGCATTCCATTCTTACATTATTAAGTTTTGTTTGAGTGTCCAAATACATGTATATATACGCTGTATGTGCTGCACACTACATGTGTTTTCCTGTTAATTATATATTGCAGTTGTGCATCAGTAAGGTTTCTGTTCTGGGTCAGTGAAAACGTCATGTCTTTCATTTACCTGTAGGTGGAGCAGGTGAGTCAGTTATCAGCTCTGATTGAGGCAGCGCTGGATTACCATCGACAGTCCTTGGAGATTCTGAAGGAGCTCGACAGCAAACTACAGAACAGGTATCTTCAACTACACATACTGCAAATCAGATCCCATATTCCTAGTGAAAGTTCATTTAGTTTTTTCCCATGTATTTTGTTATCTAGCCTACTGTTGATCTGTCTTCATTGGAAGATATGTTATGAAAGTGTCAACAATAACAAATGCAGGTTTCTTGCTAATATGCACTGAGTTTATGCACATATATTTTGCTCTTGCAGGATATCCACTGCAAGCAGTCGGCCCAAAAAAGAGTTCAAGCCAAAGTTGATTGTGTCCAGTTTGGAGACCGTCGAAACCAGGCAGCACAATGGACTTACCCACACCTCATCAGTCAAAAGCACAGGTATCAACAAGAAAACATCTCAACTTGTGTGCTTCAGTCTAAGCATGGAGTCAGAACATATGCAGAATCTTTAATGTTTCTTTTTGTATTTTAACATAACTTTTATTTTCTATGATTGCATAATATAAAATTCCTAGTTTTTATGTGATCTGAGAACTTTCGTACAGTATATTTATTAATAAAATAATGCAAGTACAGTGCTTATTAGCAAAAAAAATAATATTAACAATAAAAATAATTTTCTTTATTTACCAGCCATTGACTGGTGGAAAAATGTCATTTTCTGCAATAATGAACATATGCTATACAGTCTATTTTGGGGTTTCATTGCTTGTTTCATTTTGTGTTTTTTTTTCCTTCTGGCTTGTTGTTCTTTGTTTTTTTTTTAAGAAACTAGAGGTTCATGAATGGCTTTTGTTGTGTGTTGCTCACATATTTCACCACCATCATGTGTTCTTACATATTCATTCATATTCCTTTCAGATATCCAAGTCAACAACACTGTAAATGGAAAAAGTAGGTGGTAATGTTTATCATGGAAATATTTTATTACTTTTACCTGTTTGGACTATTTATATTTCAGTCACATGATGCAAAATATGAATCAGACTTGAAACTAGAAGCATTGGGAAAACATAAATAGGTTGATGAAAGCAAAATAATAGAATCAGAATCAAAACCAAACAACCTTACAATTCACATCCGTAAATTATAGATGACATGGTTGTTTTTTTGTGGTCATGTTCATGTTCATCAACAGTGTGTTTTATTAGCTGAATCGTGTGTATGTGTTTGTCTCTCATGTTTGATCTCGTGTGTTTTTGCTCTCAGTTGATGAGTTCACACACACAGCACCCATGACTCTATCATGGCCTGAGAGCCCCAATGGTGATAGCAAACGTGAGTATCATCCTGTAGGTTCATGCCTAGACGCTCACTGAATGTGAGGTAGTAGGCGATACCCGGCCCTGAAGAGGCCAGGAGATTGTAGTATTTGGTCGATAATGGCTATTTGAATTCTGCAGAGCTTTTGTTGGAGATATGCGGTCACAGATTTCATGTGGACCCACTCATCTCATCTGCCCACACATCAGCTCTCAAACTGATTTTCTATTACTTTCCTCTCAGTAACCCTGTGCTGTTTTCCATTAGTTGCACTGGATGTTTGAATTCAGCACATAGGTGGTAAATATTTCATTTTAAACCCAATTTTCTCACCCTCAAGTGATTCCAGACCTGTTTTCTGTGGGGAAAAAATCTGAAGAATTTCATAGTGACCGGGTCTTGACAAAAAAAAAGTGTATGCAACTTATTCAAGTTACTGCATTATATTTATGCATTTTAATTGCATTATACTTAATATCTTTTTATAAGGAATATACTGGATGTGAATGAGCCTTAAATGTAATAAGAACTTAAATTTTGTTACGTTTCTTGCTTAAAGCTACAATATAATATAACTTGGGAGGACTTGAGAATATAACACATGAATATAATATGTTTATACTTTTATGGTGCTTTTTTGGAGTAAACCATAAAAAATCCATTACTTGAATTAAAAGAAAGATTAACTAAATAAAATTAAAAAAAATAAAGGAACTAGTTTAAGTTGAAGTACTAAAATAGCTAAAACTAAATAAGCTAAAACCAAAACTTAAGAAAAACTAATAAAAATGACAAAAACACAACACAAAATTACTGAACTTTAAAAATGACAACAAATATAAAAATAAAGTCTAATTCGAAATATTAACAAAAACTATAATAGCATATCAATGGTACTAAAATGACACTGGTTTGACAGCCGTGGTCACTGTGAACATTGTAGGACAAGATCATAAAATTAAAAAAGCAGCATATGTGACCCTGGAGCAATGACTGGTTTTGTGGTCCAGGGTCACATATGGGCTCGGAACAACATAATAAGTACAAATGACAGATTTTAGTGAATGGGTGAACTTTAACAAATGTTTAAATGTGTGTGGTGGTTGTATTTTCCTCTTTGCAGAGTTGGAGTCACACTTGGACCAGCCCTGCTGTCGATCGCTCTACGACTTTGATCCAGAGAACGAGGGCGAGCTGGGCTTCAAAGAGGGCGACGTCATCATCCTCACCAATCAGATCGATGAGAACTGGTATGAAGGCATGATTAACGGCGAATCGGGCTTCTTCCCCATAAACTACGTCGAGGTCCTAGTGCCCCTGCCTCAATGAGCTGAGCCAACAGCCTCGGGTCACTGACCGCATGCCAAACCAGACTGTCTGAACCGTCCACTCACCCAACATCCTCTGCTGCATTCTCACCAATGAAAGCCTTGCGTTTGACCACAGACAATTTAGAACCTTTTACATTTCAGTATTTATTTATCTTATTACGTTTTCCAGGCCTCATGGTGCAACATCTAGATTTTTACACTGCAAAAATTATTTTTAATCAGTGTTTTTGCTTTGTTCGTTAGTAAAAATATCTAAACATCTTTAGAACAAGATACATTTATTTTTAATAATAATAATAATCCATTACATTTTAAAAGATGAAACAGCATTCATGCAGTGTGTCATGTAGCTGTATGTGAACATAAACTATCTGCAAAGTTGTGAAGCCGACAGTGCACGATAAATAAAGTTATTGTCTATAAAATAAAGAGTTGGCTCGCAATTGCCTAAACAAGTCGTCAGGAATTCGAATCTTGTTCTGTTACGGCTCTACGTCATGAAGTAACACATTTGCATAATGTCCGCCCACTTGTTAACACTTGACACTTACCACTGAGAAAGGTCCTGCTCCAGTCGTGCTTGCGAATCAGTCTCTTGTCGATCAGCCACTTCAACCGT
>NW_015627897.1:849848-850711 GCF_001515625.1 Sinocyclocheilus rhinocerous | reverse complement strand
GGACCAATCACAAAGGACTGCGCCATCTGACCAATCACAGCAGTGAGGGCTCACGGAAAGGAGGGGTTTAGAGAGACTGATTCTTTGAATTGCTTCACACGAGTCGTTTACGAATCATTTAGAAATGGTGTAAAATTAAATAAATTTTTTGAGAAAACGAATGTGTTTTTTGACCTTGCATGCATGTAAACCTGTTTTAGGAGACTCATAAAACAATATTAGCAACCTTAAAAATGACATAATAGGGGCACTTTAAAAGATATACAGTGGTGGCCAGAATTATTAGAACACTAGTATTTTCACCAGCTAAAAAATGGTTTAAAGTCAGTTATTTCTGTTTTTTGCAGTGTGTCAGTAGGAAATATCAGCTTACATTTACAAACATTCATTTTGCCATTAGTTGTAATAATCCAGTGAGATCTTTGTTTGCACAACAGCCAGTGCTCCTCACAGAGATCTGATCTGATCATCATCAGTCTGTCTGGAGTGACATGAAGAAACAGAACAAACTGAGACAGACTCAATCCAGAAGACCTGTGCCAACGTCTCCAAGATGCTTCAAGAAACCTTCCTGCAAAGCTACAGAACTGTTAAAAGTATTAGGCACTTGTGCAAAAATGTTGTAAAATGAGGATGCTGTCAAAAATAATGTAATACATAAATTTTCTTTATCAATTAACTTCTATTAACTCAATTAAATCAGCATTTGGTGTGAGCATCCTTTGTGTTTAAAGCAGCTTTTGCCCTCAGTGCACTTGTGCATAGTTTTTCAGTAGCTTTGCAGGGAGGTTTCTTGAAGCATCTTGGAGACGTTGGCACAGTTCTTCTGGATTGAGTCTGTCTCAGTTTGTTCTGTTTCTTCA
>NW_015627897.1:828396-844945 GCF_001515625.1 Sinocyclocheilus rhinocerous | reverse complement strand
GATGATGATCAGATCAGATCTCTGTGAGGAGCACTGGCTGTTGTGCAAACAAAGATCTCACTGGATTATTACAATTAATGGCAAAATGAATGTTTGGAAATGTAAGCTGATATTTCCTACTGACACACTACAGCAAAAGACAGAAATAACTGACTTAAAACCATTTTTAGCTGGTGAAAATACTAGTGTTCTAATAATTTTGGCCACCACTGTATTTTTGTTTTTCTAGTTTTATGTATAAACCAATTTGCCAATTTAAGAGATATATATCAATCTTATAAATAATAATAAAATAAAACAAATAATAAAATTGTTTAGATTTAACAATGTTTAGATATTTTTATTGGGAAAAACATCAAAATACTGATTAAGAATTTTATTTTATTTTATTATTATTATTTTTTTTTTTTTTTTTTTGCAGTGTAATTTTATTTCAGCTTCAACGCAGCATTTACCTTATTAATTTGAAAATGTGATGCATCCAATGGGGTGGATTTGGACTTTCACTGTCTAGGTATATTTTTCTTTTGCTCTGATATGGGGTTTACCTGCCTGCGGTGGTCTTATGTGTTTTTTGAAACACAATTTTTCTATAAACTGTGACTCTCTTGACTGCTACTCTTATGAATGTCCTCTTTCTCTCTCTGGCCGTCTCCGTTTACAGACTTATTGTGATCTTAGGTATCATAGTAAGTATCGAGGGTGTTTTTTAATGGGTTTCGCTCTCTCGCGCCTTCAAGTGCTTTTTTTGAACAGTGGCTGTATTGCACTAAAGCTTTAGAATAACACACCCATTGATGTGCACATTTTATTTTTGTGTTGTGTTTTTTGGTTTTAGGACATTGCACTTTCTACTGTATCTCTTTCTGCCACGCCGAGAAATACAAATTTTTTTATCAGTCTTATCTTATGGAGTGCTAAAAAGTATATATATATATATATATATATATATATAAATATATATTGATATGGTTCACAACTTCGTACTGTATATAACAATAACTTTTTGCATGCTTATGTGGTTTGTTTGACTAATGTCATCCTCTGAATGACATTTTAAAATTTGCAGATGTTAATGAAACATTCTCTAGTCGAACCGTCCTGTGCTTGTCAGCGGCAGTGAACATCTTTCTAATTCGGACCAATTTAGTTTGAACTGACAAAATTGTGTCTGTTTGTCCCCCAAAAATAGACTGTATTCCAGTAATGTCGAACATTATTTTTGTTACTCTGAGCCGTATGTTTCTTGTGCATGAAATTGAACTTTGAATGACTGTTTTTGTTTCTGTATTGGACAGATACTGCCATTAACCATCAAAGATGTTTTAAGATCATTCCCTTTTGACTTCTCATTCCCTGTTGTATTATTTTTTTTTTGGCCAAATTAAACAGTCAGAGAGCAAAAAGGGAAAAAGCTGTTTGACACAAATGATGCCTAAAACTGCAACGTGTAAATTCTGTGCCACTAACAGCACCAAACTGAGTTGCCAAAAGTACTGTATTTTTGCATTCTCTGAAGAAAATGTCAGTGGTGAAAGAAATTCCCTCTCAGCTGTTGCAATAGATTAGATAGGGAGCCTTCCAAAAATAATTTAAATTATTTTTTAAATTAATTAACAACAGGTCCAAACCATGCAGTCCAATCTATCAACTATTCAATCTATCATTAAAATATCTCTTGTTTTACTGTAGATTTAGCAGCAGTTGCTGAAAATCAGTGCAGGAAACAGTGGCACCGAGTAAAAAGATCAAGGAATTTTGGAATGAACCTCAGATCTTTTGGATCTTGGAATTTTAAAAATAACTATAGAGATTGTTTGGATATTTTTATTCAGCCCTATTTTTTTTTAGAAACATTTACCTAACACTCCATTTTTCATTGTTTGGAAAAATATGTAGTTTTGCCCCAAACCCACACCACTGGTTGAGCTAAACGGTCATTATTCAGACCACTCAAACAAACTGTTTTAAAAGTACCACAGAGTTTACAATCCTCAGGAAGTTCGCATATTTACATACACTACCATTCAAAAGTTTGGGGTCAGTAAATGTTTTTTTTTTTTTTTTTTTATTATTTGAAAGAAATTAAGAGTTTAATTTTGTAGAAACATGTTAAATTGACTAGAAGTGACAGTAAAGACAATTGTTACAAACGATTTTTTTAAATAATTGTTCTTTTGAAAAGTATCATGGAGCAGCACAACTGTTTTCAACATTACTACTAATAAGAAATGTTTCTTGAGCAGCAAATCAGCATATTAGAATGATTTCTGAAGGATCATGTGAGACTGAAGACACTGAAGAAATTCAGTTTTGATCACAGGAATAAATTACATTTTAAAATATATTAACATAGAAAACTATTTAACAATTTTATACACTATAAAACGTACTGTTTTTATTATATCTCTAATACAATAAATGTGATCTTGGTGAATATAAGAGACTTCTTTCAAAAATATTTAAAACCCCAAACTTTTGAATGTTGTAGTGTCTAATTATCTCTGCACAAAATACTGGGATATGATGAAACATTTTAACATAGAAAAAAATACACACGGCAGCTTTAAATTCAAAAGTTAAGAGATTATAGATAATGTCCTTTTTGGTAAATGAATGATCTGATTCTCAGAAACAGTATATATGACAACTATTCCAGAGGTCATTATGAAAACAAGAAATTGCTCGACTTGAAAGAAAATGTGGCACCCCAATAATCTCGATCTCGGACTTTAGATGTAGAATAGCTCTTCGCTTCCAAACACTATTACTAACTCCTGTACCAATTTTAGAGTTCTTACAAAACTTCTACTCGAATGTTCATCACTACATCACTGAGTGAAAGGAAAGGCTGTGAATAGTTTTCTTTTTGCTCTCTGGCATAATTTATACACAAAGTGGTTTATAGATGTTGTAAATGAATATATTATTACACACTGTATATTGCATAAATAAACAACGTGGAAATATTGATTACATGTCACGACTGATAGTACATTTTATTTTTAAGCTCATCAAAACACACGAGTAGCAGCTGCCTTCAAAAACCTACCAACAAAAATAGCATCGTAATCAAATTTAAGACTCTTCGAATTGTCCATAATTGAGTTTATATCCAAACCTCAGTGCTCCTCTGCTTTGATTTTCTTCCTTTGTTCGGTTGCGATTTACCCTTGAGCGATTGTGTTCCTCTGCAGGTGTCCTTGTCTTTCTTCATCGAGCAGTTCCCAGCGCAGGTCCAGTCAGGTTGATGGTCCACGACTAGATCTAGGGTAGGTAGAGAAGTAGTGCTGGTCACGTCTCTGAAGGT
Organism: Sinocyclocheilus rhinocerous; assembly: GCF_001515625.1. Classification (NCBI taxonomy): domain Eukaryota; kingdom Metazoa; phylum Chordata; class Actinopteri; order Cypriniformes; family Cyprinidae; genus Sinocyclocheilus; species Sinocyclocheilus rhinocerous. The sequence goes on along the minus strand of NW_015627897.1, from coordinate 841,635 downwards.
TAGCGAGGCTATCGACTGTGAGTCTTGGTTTATAGCGCCGTATCCCCTCCAGGAGCCGTCCTTGATGAGCTCCGACTTCTTGATCATCTTCCAGCCCAAATGATTGAGCTCTAGGAAGTTGAGGAAGATGCAGAAGACCCCAACGCAAAACATGAAGATCAGGAAGATGGTTTTCTCGGTGGGACGCGAGACGTAGCAGTCGACCTTCTGCATGCAAGGCGTCGCCGTGCACACAAAGTGAGCGGGAACGTGGAAACCAAAGAGGAGCCATTGAGCCACCACGAATCCGACCTCCAAAACGGTACGAAAGCACACGTGGAAGACGTAGTACTTCGAAAGGACGCCTGAGGAGCTTTTGGACGGAGCCCTGGCTTCCTGCAACGCCGGGGTGCTTTGGTTGGCAATGCCCTCGAGGACATCAGCAAGACTGAGATGTTTGTGCGACTTGATGGAGCAACTATCCGAGTCGCAACTGCGATCGTACGCTTCCCTCGACTGCTCGCCTTCTGGCTGCTTGGACAAGTTATGCCAGGTGTAGATTATGAAGCAAAGCGATGGAGTAGACACCGTGATGATCTGGAAGACCCAGAACCGAGGCTGCGAGATTGGGGCGAAGGCGTCGTAGCAGACGTTGGGACATCCCGGTTGAAGGGTGTTACATACAAACATCTCCTGTTCATCCGTATAGACGTCCTCAGTGGCCACGGCCACGATTAACAGGCGGAAAATCACCATGACTGTGAGCCAGAGGCGTCCGATCATGGTGGAATGCTGGTGCACGGCATCCAGCAGCCGCTTGAGCAGCGTCCATTCTGTCATGTCTCTACGCACCGGCCTCCTGAAGTACAGCACCTGAAATAGATCCACTTTAGCTCTGTTGCCAGCAAGGACAGCCGTTTTCATGTTACAGCTCTGGCTGGAGAGCCAAGGTGCCACCACTGCTCCCAGCCATCCCTTTCTCCTTCAGAGATAAGGAGCGTGCCGTCCACTTCACTTTGGTCACATGGTGCCGTCGCTTGTCTTTGGAGTCCATTTACAAACTGCTGGAGAGACGGCACTCGTCCTGCTCTTGATAGCGTCGGCAGATTACATTCTTTTCTGATTGCTGCCGTACATGATAGGATGGGTTCCACGCTTTTAAAAATATGCCACAGATAGTGGATACGTCCATGTGCTAATCTAGTTTGTATACTAATCTTATACTTTAAACTTGGCATTGTGTACTATGAATATTGTTGGCGCTTATGAGAAATTGCTTGTGATGTGGCTCATTTGTAAGATGCTTTGGATAAAAGTGTCTGCTAAATTGATAAATTAAAAGTGCTTAATTTTGTCGGAATTCAAGTGACTGTACTGGCTAGTGGTTGTCCACTTTGTCAGTCATGTTTTTAACTTTGTAATCTATTTAAATCGAGTTCAAATACACTACCATTCAAAAGTAAGATTTCTTTAAAAGGTTTTAAAAGAAGTTTCTTATGCTCACCAAGGTTGCATTTATTTGATTAAAATACAGTTAAAACTGTAATATTGTGAAATATTATTACAATTTCAAAGAACTGTTTTCTATTTAAATATATTTTAAAATGTAATTTATTCTTGTGATGCAAAGCTGAATTTTCAACATCATTACTCCAGTCTTCAGTGTCACATGATCCTTCACTTTGTGTGGAAACGTGAACCATCTTGGAATAGAAAGTTCAGAAGAACAGCATTTATTTAAAATAGAAATCTTTTGTAACATAAAAGTCTTTATCCCCTTTAAATCCCCAAACTTCTGAATGGTAGTGTATCAAATGTTTTTACCGGTATAGGATAAAGGTAGTGCTGATGTCCTGATGCTGCTGATACTGGTTGTTTACAAAAGCGATAGCAGCTATTTTGAATGTTAAACTAAAATAGAAATGATAGCAGTTATCTTCATGCTATCTGCTAACTGGCCCCTTGTGATTATAAGAGCCTTTAAAAGGTCTGACACGAGTGGACTTACGAAAAAGAAGAGGCAGTAACCACTGGGAATTGGAGACTGTGGCTCTGGTTCAAAACCTAGAGGCCAGCTATGAAGACAGAAAGGCAGCTTACTAAGTAGCCATTTGAATGATTTGGAACACTTATAGCCAGCATCTCCATGTGTCATAGAAACAGTAGGCGCGTTTCCATTACCCTTCAAATTGCGCAAATTGAAATATATCAGAGGTACTATTTCAAATAAGTAATGCAAGTTACTTTTTTAAATTTTTTTATTGATTGACAGCTCTCCTGTCCCCATGTTGAGTGAAATCAGATGTTACTGTAGTTCTAAAATAAATATGAATATGCATTAATTCATCTCACTCACAAAAAAAAAAAAAAAATACAGATTCAGTATTCCTCAAAATGAATAAAAATAATGCAACTCGGAATATGACGCAAACCTGCAATAATTAAATGTTAAACAACACAAATATCCTTTATGTATTTAATCCCATTCTATTAACCAATGTCTTTGCTTCTGACCTTCGATGATCCAGTTCAACCGTACTAATAAGCAAAAAATACTATTTTTATTGCTGAAGTGTGTTGAAATTTCTTCTTCTGCATTCTACTGTACATGTTAGTAAATTTACTTTCCTTTCAGCTTGAGGCTTATTCATTTCACTTTTGGTGTGAAAAGGCTTTTATATTTGCCAAAAATATAACTTTTTTATTTTAAAAACAAACAAGCAAGCCCTGTCCAGATTTAAAAAGTAACGCAAAAGTAATGTAACGCATTACTTTCCATAAAAAGTAACTAAGTAACGTAATTAGTTACTTTTTTATGGAGTAACGCAATATTGTAATGCATTACTTTTAAAAGTAACTTTCCCCAACACTGCATAGAAATAGCTTTCCAAAGCAAGGAGACTCAACTCACAAGTGATTTCAACAAAGTTTGGCATTAGCATCACACACAAAGCTCAAAATAGTAAAATGTTATTTTTTATATTAAATTTAACTTTATTTTATACCTTTGGTTTGGAATGAGTTAATACGTGTATTTATAATCAGCATTTTCTTTGTTTATCAAGTCTTTTTTTTTCAGCCCATTGCAATGCAAGATTGCCTTCTCAGAGAAGAATACATGTGATGCTGCCTTAGAAAGACAATGTTTTGGAACAGCCTTCACATTGGGAGCACCTATGATGTCTTTAAAAGCTCACTAGATTTTAGAATAGAGTGAATGAGTGCCTGGCATCTTAAGCCAAATTCAATCCAAATGCATTTGGTTTCATGCAATATTGAGTGTATTTAAAACAGTGCATGTTGGTGATGCAACATGACAAAACTACATCGGTTCAAGTTGTGTTGATGTGATGATCGGGAATAACGGGTATGTTCACATTTTTACAATGATATTGCAAGTTAATGACAACATTATGCTTCAGTTTTCATGCTGTTTTTAAAGGGATAAAACTACAGGCGAAAGCCTTTTTTTCATGTACTGGTCAGTTTTGAGATTTTCATTTACTTGACTTTTCATAACATTTTGTTTCAGACTGGTGGAAAGAAAACATCCAAAAAATACACTTTTTTTTTAATTGCACTTCAACTATTAACATAGATTTTAATTACAAAACCTTATTTTTAAGTTTGTCTTTATAATACCAATATCTTTTAAAAGGCGATTTTCTCAAAAATGTCTGAACTTTTATCACACAGGCACATGGGTAACCATTAACCAACACATTTAATATGCAGTTAATACCAGATTATTTGCATGTAGTGTGCGGTAGATGTTTTGTTACATAAAATATGGCTGAAAAGAATAAATAACATGATACATTTAGTCAGGTTTATGCTTAGAAAACATGATAATGGTCAAGATACATTCTCTGAATTTTAGCTTCCAGCAATTAATGATCTTTTAATAATCAGTGATTTTAACAAGTTTTAATAATCTGCCATTTTTTATGGATAAAATATGGTTAAGAATACAGTCATGCACTACAAATCTTACTTGTGCCTGGTTCATCACTTTTTCCTAGACATTTAAGGAATATTTAAATTGTTTTTGCCAGATTATGACTATTTTGGTTCCAAGATCCTTGATAGTATTAGGGAATTTTATTGGTCTGGTGCAACTTTTATAATTGTAATAGAAGCCAAAACATGAATAATATGAAAACTCTATCATCAAAATATGAAAAAGTATCTGCCTTTTTCTCTTGAATTGACAAATAATTCCGCAAATAATCCTATTCTTAAGTATTTTTGTCAAAATGTTTGTTAAAATACCTAAAAAAAATTCTCAAAATAAGATACAAGTATATAATAAATACAAGTATATTTTGTGTATTCTTACTTTTTTACTTTTTAAGTTGTTTATATTGTTAGACAAAATATTGTATGTGTATGCATGCATGTGTGTGTGTGTGTATATATACACACACATACAATAATATATATATATAGGCAATATAACATATATCTCCAAGGACAAATGTTAAAAAAGATGCCACTTGATTTATTTTCAAATAAATTCCCAAATGATCAAATCTAGTGCTGTCCTATTTTTCTCATTTGATATACTGTTACACTCAAAATATGTTCATTTTGACATTTAATTTTTATTAAAGAAATGTTCAATTTTGCACAAAGAAATTTTTAAAAATTGCATTTGTCATGTTGGAGCAGTGGCTTAGCGGAATAGTGGTGCTTATGCAGATGGTACAACAGTTCAAATCTGGCATGCAGTCTTTTCCGATCCTTTCCTTATTGTGTCCTGCTTTATATCTTATTATCAAATTAGAAGTTGCCAGAAAGAGGATGCATGTCCTTCCACACTACCAGACCGAGAGTGAATGTACAATAGCGCCGCAGCCGGTCACAGCTCACTGCATCCCTCAACATTAAAGGGGTCATATGATGCGATTTCATTTTTTCCTTTCTCTTTAGAGTGTTACAAGCTCTTGGTGCATAAAGAAGATCTGTAAAGTTGCGAAGACTAAAGTCTCAAATCCAAAGAGATATTCTTTATAAAAGTGGCGTAACATTTCCGTCTCACGCTTGAGGTATTCGGCTAATCACAACGCACTGGATAGCTGGCTAATCAGAGCACACCTCGCTTTTCAGACCGATTAGTTTTGTAAAAATCGACGCGTTTCAAAAAGGCGGGGCATAGAGGAGAAACAATAATGTACAGTATGTGGAAAATAATGTGTTTTTTTAACTTTAAACCGCATAAACACATTTCATTACACCAAATACACAAAATAATGTTCTTTTTAGCAGCATCATATGACCCCTTTAAAGAGGAAGTTCTCTTTCACCAGAGCTTGTTTTATTCCTCCGATAATCCCTGGTGTCTGGCTCTCTCCTGCAAGCGTCTAAGAGGTGTCAAAGGAATTATTCACCCCTTCACGCGGTTCATGAAGGAATCCACATTGATGTCCGTCCCCGCCGGCCATTCTAGCGAGCAGCTTGGCCATGAATAGCAGACAGGATTAGTGCCAACAGAACAGAATGAGAAGCGAGCAGACAGAGGGAGGAAAGAAAGAGGCAGATTTATGGGGCGAGACTCAATGAGAGTGAAAGCCCCTCATATGATGACTACTTGTCTACAGTGTTTCCCCTTCTGCACTTTCATCTAAGCCACGAAGAGAGATCAAGTCATGAAAATGAATGCATTAACCCTTTGCTGCCTAATCTCCCGTGATTGTTACAACTGAGTTTCTCACGTGTTCAAAAAAACCCCCACTATTTTGTCCATTATGCTTGTGTTGTGTCTGCATCTACCGGCTTTAGGCGACATTTGTAATGATCAAATAATCTGAACACCAGACGGGGGAAATTGTCACATGATTTAATACCAAATTGTGTTCAAATATGGCAAATAAACAAACCTGTGCAAACACTCAAAATTACTCAACATTAATTTTTCAACAGGTATTCTCTGTTTCATGTCTAACACTGCTGTGGTAAATTCTTTGCAACATACAGAGTTGAAAAAATAAGGGTTTAAAAGTAGCCTGTAGTCTATATCTGTATATAATTAGGGTTGCAAAATTCCTCTTTTAAATGAACAGGTGTCATTTACTGTTATAATAGGTGTTATAATATTTACTTAAATCCCTTTAACAGATTAATGCTGAATATAAATATATATTATGTGATATATATATATATATTTTTTTTTTTATTTTTTTTTTATGGTGATACGGTTCCTGTGGTGATATTGTGTGATTATCTCATGCTTGGAAAACCTCTCAGCCAATCACATCCAAGAACCAGATTTAAATTTTTAAATCATTTTCAATTTTTAAATTAACTGAATTTTAAAAAATCATCCCGACAGGTGTATCAATAGATATCATGTGTCTAAAAAATTCTTTAAAATGTTGTAAAATAGTGTATGATGAATATATTTTTTTTAAATATTGTGACAAAATAATGACAAAGTTGCAAAATTACTTTATTTTAAAATTGTCTTGATAGCTGTATCATTAAATGTCTATAGCCTACAGTTAAAGTTAATACTGAATATATATATTATATTTTTAAATAACCTCATAAATTCTCATAATATGATGAATTAAAAAAAAGTTGCTTATTGAATTTAAAATTGGTCCTTACAGTTCTGACAGTCCTGATAGCTATCAGTAGGCCTAATATAAATGTCACATATAATTATCTGCACATTAATTTTTTTGGCCTTATGTCTCACATGGGATAAAGATGATTAATTAAGTACATTTGTGACCCTGGACCACAAAACCAGTCATAAGGGTCCATTTTTCGAAATTGAGATTCATACATCATCTGAAAGCTGAATTTATTTATTTCCATTGATGTATGTTTTGTTAGGATAGGACAATATTAGTCCGAGATACAACTATTTGAAAATCTGGAATCTGAGGGTGCAAAAAAATCTAAATATTGAGAAAATCGCCTTTAAAGTTGTCCAAATGAAGTTCTTAGCAATGCATATTACTAATCAAAAATGAAGTTTTGATATATTTACGGTAGGAAATTTACAAAATATCTTCATGGAACATGATCTTTACCTAATATCCTAATGATTTTTTGCATAAAAAAAAAATCAATAATTTTGACCCATACAATGTTTTTTTTTGGCTATTGCTACAAATATCCCCCAGCGATTTAAGACTGGTTTTGTGCTCCAGGGACACATTTATTTATTAGTTAACCATTTATTTATTTGCAACCATTTTAATAGGATTATTGTAGCTCAAATAGTAGAACATGGTACTAGCAACACTAAGACCATTAGTTTAATAGCCAGTTAATGCAAAAACTGATAAGATTATATCTTGCATGGAATAAAAGTTTGGATAAAAGCATCTATAAAATGTAACTATTTTATTATGCCTACTGAAGAGTGAAAGATGTCCAAGTTCAATGAAGATACCAATACTAATGCTCCACCAGACCATTTGAGCTCTAAATTATTATCAACACAAAAATACTTTAGGAAAAATCACCTGCTACTTAAATGTAGCAATGGATTTGAGTGAATTATAGTTGCACTATTTTAGACATCAGTCTGCGAACAAGATAATGAGGTATTTAGCAGGAGATCAGGCCGCTCTTAGACCAGCGGGCTAAAATTAGGCCTGGTCCATGAGGTTTAGACGCCGCCAACACTTTCAGCATTTGTTGTTGTGTCTGCAGCAGTTTACAGTCAAAGCTTAGACCCTGTTCAATTAGCATAATGTCAGGAAAATGAAAAGCCACTGGTGACGACTAACTGGATTAAGGAAGTTTGAATGAGGAGGTGCTCAGAGTGTAACCAACGGTGATGTGAGAGGGATTTCCCTTTGTCGGCTCTGTGCCTGTGCTTTCCTCGCCTTCCGGCTAATCCTCAGCTATTCTCACCAACGACCTTTGGCTCAATGCTAATCTGACCGGAGAGAGAGAGAGAGAAAGCCTACGAGTCTTTAAGCCTTCAGAGCCCGGGTTATGGGGAGTTTGGATGAAGAACATGATCTGTCTGATGGTAAGTTCCTAATTGCTTCTAAAAACTATGTTGTTGATTTGATATTGCTAAGTGATGGAATGTTAATTTTACAGTTGTTTTAGTACTTGGTAAAATGTTGTATGCCTACTGCTTCAGAGAACATTGTGAATCTATTGACGGTGCATTATAAGGATGTTGACGGGAAATGCAATGGTTTTCAAAAGTGATGCTCCATCACGCAACCAAAACTTTTAAACTTTTGCTCTCTGACGTGAGCATCTGTTGACCAGTGAGATTTTCAGAGAGGCAAGATGTCTTTCAGAAACAACTTTTGGACAATCTTCAGAAAACTAATTTGTGGCATTCCCACATGGCATTTTCCACACTCTCAAAATGACGTTTTGCACCCCATACAGTTTAGTTTCAACAAGTTCATGGTGTCATCTGTACATTAGGCAATGGAATAGAGTGTATCTGTTAAATCCTTTCATAAATCAACAGTATGGAGCAGATTCACAGCTGTGTCCCAACTGTAATAAGTACCTCTGCTAAAAACATGTTTTGAATGTAAATAACATAATGCATAAGCAAGCATGCAATTGTTGCAATTATGCACTGATGTAAATGAACACCATTTAACAAATAGGACCATTGCAACAGGTTAAAGAGGGGGAAACTTATATGTATGTAAATATATAGTACTGTTCAAAAGTTTTTCTAATACTTTATTAACTAATTCATATATAGTTCAGTCATGAAACTCTAGATGGCGCATTCTGACGGGGTGTTAACGTAACTGATGATATTCAAAGAGTTAAATGACTTGGCACAAGCTGATTGGTTCATGCTGCATATGCAGCCAATGAGCTTACTGCCTTGCATTTATATGGCTGGCTAGCATTCACTTGAGATTCCTGCAGCGCGCTTTCAGAGTTCTCTGAAACCCTCCACCTTCCCCAGCTCCACCTGTATAGATCTGCTATGGGTTATTTTATATGCTATTTGTGCAGCAGCAGTATGTCTTAAATGCTCATGGCACCGTATCGCCATATGCATTGGCAGTAGCAAGTTCCTGTACTTGCTTGCAGCAGCAGCAATAATCTACAACTACAGTAGTAACCAACAGCAGCAGCAATTCAGCAGCAGCGTAGCAGATCTGTTCCGCCAAGACCAAATACATTAACATTGTCATATCCATCACCATGCTAAAATGTTCCGAGAGTTGTCATGATTGAAATACTTGTAGTCAGCAAGGGTACATGACACTAATCATAAATAGCAGTAAAGACTTTTACGCTGTAACAAAGAATTCTATTTCAAGAAAATGCTGTTCTTTTGATCTTTTTTTCAATGAAGCAAAGAAAAAATGTATCACAGTTTCCAAAAAAATATTAAGCAATAACTGTTTTCAGCATTGATAATAATCAGAAATGTTTATTGAGCAGCAAATCATCATATTTGAATGATTTCTGAAGGATCATGTGACATTGAAGACTGGAGTAATGATGCTGAAAATTCAGCTTTGAACTCACAGGAATAAATTGTATTTAACTGTATATTAAAATAGAAAACAGTTATTTTAATTTCTAATACTATTTCACAATATTACTGATATTTTACTGTATTATAACCAAATAAAAACATTAGAATATCTTACTGACCCCAATATGTGCGTATAAACATCTCCTTATTCACTGAAATCGGTTATTCACAAAAATGGGAGCTAACAAATTTCCTGCACATTCATGTTCATGTTTAACGTAGTTATTCACATAAATGTGAGTACATTTCTAACCCTGTAATTTATATCTCAAGTGTAAATAAGCAGCTGTTTCATTCTGTTCCTCACACAAAGCTAATGTACGCAAACTCAGTCTCCTGTTCTGTCAGTGTCTCTTCATTGCTGTCATCACATGTCCCTCATGTCTCTGTGTCTCTCAGGTATGAACGGCCTCATGTGCAGCAGTCATGCTTTGTGAGGACTCATCACCTGGACTCAGTGCTGGTCTGGATTCTGTGGTTCTGGTGAAACCGAGTGCTGAGACCTCCACAGATCCTGTACAGGAGGTCATTCACAGCAGCACTTATGTTTCCTCTGTGATCCCTGCACACGGCGGCATCAGGTGTGTCAAAGTCAGGGTTTAAATTCACTTACCTGTGATTTTCTAGGGATCCTGAAGACCTTGATGAACTTGCTCAGGTACGTTTGATTGGGGTTGGAGATAAAGTCTGCAGGGCATTGGCCCTCCAGGGCAAGATTTGAGAAAGTAATTCAGCCAAACCGCCCAAAGTACCTGAAATCCTATAGACATTGGTGGCATGTAAATGTGTGTGGTCATGTGTTCATATTCATATCTGGCATCAGAAAGTTGACATCTTTGTGGCTTGATTTTGCATTGTGGATGAAGTTGTGAGTTGTGAAAGTTACAGTACGTTTTCATAGTAAAATGAATGGACTGTTGACCATGGAAGCCGTAAAATAAAATAAAATAATTAGAATAATAATTATCCATTTTTAATGTTTTTGAAAGAAGTCTTTTATGTTCACCAAGGCTGCATTTATTTGATCAAAAACAAAGTAAAACAGTTAATATTATTACAATTTAAAATAGCTGTTTTCTGTATGAATATATTTTAAAACGTAATTTATTCCTGTGATGCAAAGCTGGATTCTCACCCAAAATGAAAGTTTGCTGAAAATGTACTCATCCTCAATCCAAGAGTTTGTTTGGTCATCAGAACAGATTTGGAGAAATTTAGCATTATATCACTTGCTCACCAGTGGATCCTCTGCAGTGAATGGGTGCCGTCAGAATGAGAGTCCAAACAGCTGATAAAAACATCACAATAATCCACAAGTAATCCACACCACTCCAGTCCATCAGTTAATGTCTAGTGAAGTGAAAAGCCATCATGAAGTCATCATTTTAACTTCAAATCATTGCTTCCGGTTAAAATAGACTCCTCAATCCATAATATTGCTTTAACCAGTGAAAAGTTGTCTCATCTGAATCAGGAGAGAAATATGCACAGATGATGATCAAGCACCTTTTACACCTTTTAAAAACGGTTCTAAACAACTATGTTGGAAGATTTGGATTTGAGAGGACAACAGGGGATGGACTTTCACTGGACTGTTTCCATTGATGCATTATTATGGATTGTTTATATTTCGGCCAGTTAAAACAGCTCAATGATGGATGTGTTTCTTATAAACCACAGCTTTTCACTTCACAAGACATTAATCGATCGACTGGAGTGGTGTGGATTGCTTGTGGATTATTGTGATGTTTTTATCAGCTGTTTGGACTCTCATTCTGACGGCACCCATTCACTGCAGAGCATCCATTGGTGAGCAAGTGATGGAACCAGTCATCTCATGATGGATTTAGCTGTTTGATAACTGAAACTCACTATCCATCCATCCATCATTTTATCCATCTGCCCATCCGTTTATCTTCTGCATTTTCTTCTTTTCATTTCTTCATTTATTTTTCTTTCTTTCTGCTTTTCTTTTTCTTTCATTTTCATTTTCTTTCTTTCATTCTTTCTTTTTCTTTCTGCATTTTCTTTCTTTCGCTCTTTTTTTTCTTTCTGCATTTACTTCCTTTCATTTACTCATTTATTTTTTCTTTCTTTCTGCATTTTTTTCTTTTGCTCTTTTTCTTTTCTTTCTTTTTTCATTTTTTCTCTGCATTTTTCTTTCTTTCTGCCGTTTTCTTTCTTTTTTCTTTCTTTCTGCATTTCTTTTTGTTTCATTCATTTTCTTTCATTTGTTTTTTTTTCTTTCTTGCTTGATTTCTTTTTTCATTTTCATTTTCTTTCTTTCTTTCATTCTTTCTGCATTTTCTTTCTTTCGCTCTTTTTTCTTTCTTTCTGCATTTACTTCCTGTCATTTACTCATTTGTTTTTTTCGTTCTTTCTGCATTTAGTTTCTTTCATTTTCTTTCATTCTTTCTATTTCTTTCTGCATTTTCTTTCTTTTGCTCTTTTTCTTTCTTTTTTCCTTTTATTCTCTCTACATTTTTCTTTCTTTCTGCAGTTTTCTTTCTTTTTTCTGCATTTCTTTTTGTTTCATTTATTTTCTTTCATTTGTTCTTTCTTTTTCTCTCTGCATTTTCTTTCTCTCTTTTTCTTTCTTTCATTTGTTCTTTTTTCTTTTTCTTTCTGCATTTCTTTATTTTTTCTTTTCTTTCTTGCATTTTTTTTTCTTTCTTTCTTTCACTCTTTTTCTCTTTCTTTCGTTCATTTTCTTTCTGCATTTTTTCTTTATTTTTCCTCATGCATTTATTTATTTTTCTTTCTTTCTTTCTTTCTTTCTTTCTTCTTTTTTTCTCTCTGCATTTTTCTTTCTTTCTGCATTTCTTTTTGTTTCATTTGTTTTCTTTCATTTGTTCTTTCTTTTTCTCTCTGCATTTTCTTTCTCTCTTTTTCTTTTAATTTGTTCTTTCTTTCTTTCTTTCTTTCTTTCTATCTTTCTTTCTTTCTGCACATACTTCTTATTCTTTTTATGTCTACTGATTTAAATATATGCACTTATCTATGCATTATGTAAAGTGGTTTTGTGATCTGGATTGTTGCAAATAAATTTTGTCTGAATTTTATGCTCCATATTAAGGTGAGACACTGCAGGTGAATAGGGTAAAAAAATTAACTACTAATCATCACCTTACTTACCCAGTTGATTGATTACATTGATAATTGCAAACATTTTTGTGTATTAAAAGTTTTGTAAAATGTCATGTTTAAATATGCAAATGAGGCATTATTTAATGAAATATGCGCTAATTTGCACACATTTCAAGTACAAAAATCTGAACACTGGATGAAGTCAGTTTCAAAATTCTTGTTTATTTATTTGTTTGACATATTAGAGGCAAATGTTTTTACAGAGGGAATTTTGGGTATCTCTTTTTGTCACTCCATAATTCAGAAAATACTTTGAACAGCCAGAAAACAATATATTTTCCAAATTTTGGGGGAAAGAAAATGTTGTATATAATCAAACAAGTCCCTCTGTAAAAACCTTCACAATATAGACAGGCATAAAAGTGTAAAGTTTGGTGTGTGTAAGTGCTACTGAAGTGGAGATTTATGGCTCAGTGTAGGAGAAAAAACTCATTTTGAGAAAACGGCCTTTAAAAATATGTATTGTAATCGAAATCTATTGACACAAATAGATAAAGTGCTATAAAAGAAACAACAGTGTCTGTCTTTTGGATGTTTTCTTTCCACTAGTCTGAAAAAACACTTTATGAAAAACCAAAAAAAACAAAATCTCAAACTTGACAGGTGCATGAAAAAAC